>NW_028145385.1:0-244814 GCF_050370095.1 Fusarium phalaenopsidis | reverse complement strand
AACCAAAATCGAAGGAACCCACGACACCCCTTCAGCACAACAACGGTCGAACGAACAAGCCGACTTCCAAGAAGCCGCCGCAGAAGGATTTGACCACAAAGAAATGGATTGTGGGATACGAAGAGAAGGAACAACTTTTGGTGCCCGCCACAGTCCACCGAAGGGACTGCCGACAAGATGACCCCACACGGTGCAACCATACCCTATGCCCTCGACACCAGATTGAGGGCATCACGGGAATACGATGAAATCTGCGAACGACAAAAACAGACCAACACAGCAGACTGCCACGCAATGATTGGATTGCCAAGACAAGCAGTAGCAAACATCAATCGAACCAGCTCGAGCACAAGGCTCGACAACTACAGAGAGAACTACGCCAGAGCGCTCTAGGAAGCCCCGGAAAAGCGACAAAGAACTATGGGAGGAGTGAAGACTACCCCCAACTGTACGACGAAAACAATAAAACAGAACCTCCAAAAGAAAGGGAAAACCAAACCCCAGGAGAAAAGGGAGAAACTGGAAATGAGAAAGAAATAAGAATTTTACATTACAACCTGCAATCGGCCGCAAAACCCCTCCACATGGAAAAACATCTTCAAAACACACAGAAGACTAGGTGAGAACATACAATAATTATAAGAGCATGCTAGCCTTGGACATCTCTTGATGTCGTGCCAACACCATTGGTGCGAAACTCCACCGAGAGGAGAAGCAAGAGCAAGATTGCTTCCCCGTCCCACTACCACATCAACCAAACCATAAACCCTACCTATGGTACGAAACGGAAGGGTACAAAGTGGTACACTGGTATGAATCCATCGGCGTCGCGAACGCGCGATATTCTTCAAAAACTCTACCACGCCACTCAGGAGAAGAAACGGATCACCACAAGATCGAGGACTGGCAAAAGACGATCAGCCAGGAAAACGAAGAAGACCCCGGAGCCGAACAAGAACGGCAGTACCAGGACTGGCTGCACAAAAAGGACGACACGCACGACTACGACGCCTGCGCAAACAGCGAGTGTGAATTTGATCACACAAACTACGCTCTGGCAATGTCAAAAACTAGACACCCCATCCGACACAGGGCGACGGGTGGATGAACAAGGGAATACATTACCCCAGAAGGCCCTCTACTCCACCACCGGAGTACACAGGCGACGATGCCTAGAACTGAAAGTACGAGTCAGAGGAGAATGGTTGAACGCTTTAGTGGACAGCGGAGCTGAGCAGAACTACTTCGACCCGACAACGGCGAATAGGCTCAGGCTACCATGGAGGTACAAACAGACGCCTTACTCGGTTGTCAACCTAGAAGGAACCCCTTTCGACTACAACAACGGTATCATCGACAGCGAGATTGATCACCTCAAAGTTTTCGTTGAAGGAAAGAACCAGGGCATTTCATTCGACGTTGTACCGAACAAGCAACATGATCTTGTACTCGGGTACCCATGGTTACAACGATTCAACCCACATTTTGACTGGAAGACTGGCCAAGTGCTCTCTTTCAACGATGAGACACCTTCCACAGCAAATGACGACTCAGAATACGACACGAGATCTCAAACTTCTACCGAAGGAACCGGAGAAGCCAGGCAGAGGCCAACACGAGACACCTCTCCACCCACAGGGACAAGACACAAACATCAAAAAGGACGAAAACGACAGCGACAAAGGATGATCGCACGAGTCATGCAACAGTTTCATGAACTCGAAAAGGACCTAGCTCCACAAAAAGAAACCACAGGATAACCCGGAAGAAGAAGAGCGACTCAAGAACATTCCATGGCAGTATCGCATCTACAAGAAACTCTTCGCGGAAGAACTCGAAACAGGCCTACCCGAGCATACACACTACGACCTAGAAATTGAGTTCATCGATGGGAAGCAACCCGGCTTCAGCAAACTCTACCCACTCAACGAAGCACAACTACCAGTGTTGAAGGAATACATCGAAGACATGATACGGAAAGGATATATCAGGGAAAGCAAGTCATCTGTCGGATACCCCGTCATGTTCGTTCCGAAGAAAAACGGAAAGCTCCGGCTTTGTGTCGACTTCCAGGATGCTCAACGCCATTACGGTCAAGGATCGCACACCGCTACCTCTCATCAGCGAATTGAAGGATCGGCTTTTTGGCATGAAGTATTTCACAGCACTCGACCTCAAAGGAGCCTACAACCTTATTCGGATCAAAGAAGGACACGAATGGAAAACCGCTTTTCGTACTAAGTACGGACTATTCGAGTACCTCGTTATGCCCTTTGACTCACCAATGCACCTGCTGCATTCCAACGAATGATCAACAACGTGCTACGAGAACATCTGGACATATTCGTTGTATGTTACCTGATGACATCCTCATCTTCTCCAAAACGGAGGAAGAACACACGGAACACGTCCACAAGGTACTGCAAACACTACAAGACGCCAAGTTGTTAGTGGAACCCGAGAAAAGCAAATTCCACGCCCCGGAAGTGGAATTCCTCGGACACATCATCTCTCACAACGAGATACGAATGGACCCCAAGAAGGTCTCAGCGGTCAAGGAATGGGAAGAACCAACGAACGTCAAGGAAGTACAAGCCTTCCTTGATTCGCCAATTACTACCGCAAGTTCCTCAAAGCCTTCGGACGGATAGCTGCACCATTGACGGAACTTACGAAGAAGGACAAGACCTTCGTATTTGGGAACAAAGCCAAGGACGCCTTCGACAAAATCAAGGAACTCATCCTGAGCGAACCAGTGCTCAAGATGTTCGACCCATCTCAACCAATCGAACTCGAAACCGACGCCTCGGACTTCGCCCTAGGCGCACAGATTGGACAACGAGACGACAAAGGACTCCTACACCCAATCGCATTCTACTCCCACAAGCTACATGGAGCGGAACTAAACTACCCCATCTACGACAAAGAATTCCTCGCAATCGTCAACGCCTTCAAAGAATTCAGGCACTATCTCCTAGGAAGCCAACACCAGATCAAGGTATATACGGACCACAAGAACATCACCCACTTCGCGAAAACACAAGAACTCAGCGGACGCCAACTCCGGTACGCCGAATACCTCTCAGAATTCGACTACGTCATCATCCACGTCAAAGGAACGGAGAACGGCAGAGCCGATGCCATCAGCCGACGCCCCGACCTAGACACGGGAAGAACCAAGACAAAGGAACAACTCTTGCAGTTCACGCAGGAAGGACACCTCACACAACGAATCATTGCAACAACCTACACAGTGGAACAGGGCAATCCACTACTCACGAGAATCCTAGAATACAACCAACACCTCCCAGACAATGAGAAAACAGACAAACAACAAGTACCACAGGAACTACAACACGACCTCGTACGCGAAATACACAAACACCTGCTACACGGACACCAAGGAATCAATAAAACCCTAGAACGAGTCAAAACGACGTTTACTTTTCCTAATATGAAGAAAATTGTTTCAACCATCGCCAACCAATGCGACCTCTGCGCGAAAACCAAGGCACGACGCCACAAACCATACGGAAAACTACAACCACCCCAGTTGCACAACAACCATGGGACTCAATCACTATGGATTTCATCACCAAACTACCCCTATCAGAAGAACCAGCCACTGGAAACTTCTACGATAGCATTCTCGTCATCGTGGACAGACTCACGAAATTCTCCTATTTCATACCTTATAGAGAAGCAACAACGGCCGAAGAATTCGCCTATCTCTTCTATTTCCACATTGCCAAAACACATGGACTACCACTCGAGATCATCACAGATCGAGGACCACCATTTGCATCAAAATTCTGGCAGAGCCTCACAGGATACTTGGGAATCAATCACAAACTCTCCACTGCATACCACAAGGAGACAGACGGACAAACGGAACGCATGAATCAAACACTGGAACAATACCTCCGATGCTATATCAACTACGAGCAAAACAACTGGGTTGAAAAGCTACCAGCTGCCCAGCTAGCCTACAACACAGCAACCAACGAAAGCACCAAGGTCACACCAGCATACGCCAATTTCGGGTTCACACCAGACATTTACCGACAATCCCGAGACGCCATCATCAACCCCAAGGCGATCCTCACCAGCGACCAATTACGAAACCTACATGAAGAAATGAAAACAGAACTCGAATTCGTCAGAAACAAAATGACGGCATACGCCAATAAGAAAAGAATCGAGGGACCGATCCTCTCGGAGGGAGACATGGTCTACCTCGCAACAAAAAACATCGAAACAAAACGACAAAACAAAAAACTCGACTACAAATACATCGGACCATACAAGATTAAGCAGAAAATTTCGAAACATAACTACGAACTGGACTTACCACCCAAGGTCAAGCTCCATCCAATCTTTCACATTTCATTACTCGAGCCAGCACAAGACACCATCCAGGTGAAAACAAATAAAGAACCAGACACAGAAATCGACGGACCAGAAGAATACATCGTAGAAGCCATCCTCGACATGAACAAAATCAATGGCAAAACAATGTATTTCATCAAATGGAAGGACTACCCCGACTCAGAAAACACATGGGAACCCCCAGAACACCTCACTGGTGCACAACGCCTTCTGAAGGACTTCCACCAACAACGCCAAGCACAGGCTCGTCAAGACCAACAGCGTTCCAATCAATCAAGTCAATGGCCCCAAAAGAATGCGCCTCCACAACAGCGGACGACTCCTCACGGAGCTCGCCCGATTCCTCCAAGGCACGTAAGCCGCGCTCAAAAGCCTCGTCACCACGCGCTTTGAGCAACCTCTTCTGCTTCCGAATGCGGGCAAGCTTAGCCATCGCCTCCTCCAAAGCAGCCTCTGCTTCAGCCTCCTCACCTTCCAGGCGTTTGCGCTCCCGGATATTTTTCGCAACTACAAGAAATCAGCCAAACCGCCGTGAAAAAGCACTGACACCCACTCACGGAAGGAAGCCACGCCGGCCCCATCGCACACAACCTTCGCATCAACACAATTGGAGCAACGGTTGGAACGATCGGAAACCACCTTACAGGACAGACCCTGGCGGAAACAACGAGTACAAGGCATGATTTCGGAACCAAAAGCCTCAATATAAGCAGAAAGACCCTGCGCTTCGGAAAGCTTTCGCAAAGAAGTACGCTTGAAACCCGGCCTGACATCACGTCAGCAAAGGAAATTTTTACAAGTCAGAGTTACCCACCGACAACACTTGGCCGCTGAAACTGGTCTTGAGGACAAGACCAACGGGGAGGGAACCTCGTGTCACGGCCATGACATGGGCCAGGCGGGGAAGCATGGCAGAAAACACTCTGACTAAGCAGGACCGAGGAAACCGAACGTCGCTCCCATGGGTCCCAGGACCGAACGTTGAAAACGTCGGCCCTACCAATGGACCGAACCCAGAGAACGTCGGTCCAAGGATTGATCCCAAGTATATAGAACACGCTCATTGTACTTTCTTATGTACTAGCTACCTCAGCTATCAATACAACTTGGTTACACTCAATACCATTGAGCATATTACCAGACGTGACTTACAACCTATTGCTCAGACTACGCCCAGCACTCTCTGCCAACATAAACCCTGCACGACCGGTTTATCCCTTGGGAAACACACGATCGTCACATCACCGCTTTCAGTAATACTTAGGCCTCTTACTCCCCTAAGAGGACTATAACATTAACTCTAATTATAAATTTAATACTAATTTTAATATTTTTCTTAATTTAAATTATAATAAGGCCTTATATATACCCCTAGAAATAATACTTAATAAAGATATTAAATTTATTTAATAAGCTAACGTACATGTATTGTCGGAAAGTAGGGTCAAGCCAGAATTGTGTGTTCTCCATTGTTCCTCGTTCCCAGTTGCCACAGGGGCTGCCCACAAAGGCAGCTCAAGGTCCGGGGATTCGCCGAGACTTTAGCGACCTTTTGCCGGCTCTGACTAATCATATTGTACATGGCCATATCCAACAATTATAGCCTTCTTAATTAGGACTAATATACTAACTATCCAGAGATCACCCGGCCCGCCATTGAAGGCACGTGACCACCCTCAGAGCTGTTGTACAGGGCCCAATCCAACAGGTGGGGCTTAATGTTCGTAATTATGGGCCTTGATTGGGGCACTTCGGCGCGAACTCTTATCATCGGGACGAGAACCCCTCACAATCTCGCCGATGCTAGGAGTCATGTGCGCTCGGATTACTTTGTCTGCTGTCATGGCCCCGGCTTTTCTCGCTCGCGAACTCTGCTCATGACTCAGCTGGACATGATGCCCTCCCACCACACAGAAGATGGAACCACCTTATATTAATAGTAGCCATCCAGTTGCAGTGCCTAATCATAGCTCCTCCACATCCTTGTAACTCTCTCCATTAAGCAGCCAGCAGGTACTATTACCGTTTATTGCGCTCTTTCTCTCGTGTCCACACCTGGTAGACCAATGACTTCCCTCGAGACCATGGACAACGCCAGGGCCACCCGATGGCTGCAAACCCCCATGGGCCGCACCATCGCCGCCCAGATTGAGGCGGATCCGGGTCTTCCGCAGTCCAGCAGCACCATCTCCTCATGGCAAGTCCCGTTTCACCCTGACGTCGGACGCATCCAATCTGAGGCCCTGCCCCAGTTTTCTGAATACGTCGTCATTGGCTCAGGGGTTGCTGGATGCGGCGTCGTCAAATCTCTGCTGGAGAACTCGTCTCCAGCCCAATCCTCAGTCACGGTCCTCGAAGCTCGTGGCCTTTGTAGCGGTGCTACCGGCCGTAACGGAGGTCAGCTAGTCAAGCCCTACCCTAGCCGCTTTGTGCAGCTCGCGCAGGACTTTGGGATCGAGGTTGCTGTAAAGGTTTTCCGGCTGGCCAACTACACCCTAGAGGAGATGCACAAGCTCGCCGACTCGTACGATGACCAGCTTCGCAAGGATGCCGCCGCCCGAAGGGTGACCAAGATGGTCGCATTCATGGACCAAAGGTCCTGGATCCAGGGCCAGAAGGATGCAAAGTTCTATGAGGAGCACATGCCAGAGGAGAGAGGGCTGTTCAAGTTCTTGACTAAGGAGCAGATGGAAAAGGTAAAAGCCCTATCGAATAGTCGACACGCTTATCTCTGCGCATCAATACTGATAGTTGTTGCTCGCAGGAATGGAATGTCAAGGGCGCATATGGCGGGCTCTCATTCCCATCTGGCGTGTGCTGGCCCTACCGCCTTATCACTGGCGTCTTCAAGCGCCTCCAGGACCAGTTCCCCGGTCGGCTAAACATCGAGACCAACACTCCAGTTACCACCATTCTCTACGATGGCAAGGCAGATTCCAAGCACCCTTATATCATCACGACTCCAAGGGGCATCTTGAAGGCAACCCATGTTATCCATTGCACAAACGGACACACTGGACATCTGCTGCCTCGTCTGCGAGGAAAGATCTTCCCAATGCGGGAGGCCATGTCGGCGCAGGATGTGGGAGACAAGATGCCCGACATGAGCGACCATATGTCCTGGACATTCCTGGAGGAGCCCAAGTTCGATTCCAAGACGGGAATGATAAGGATTGGCTGGGTTTATGGCCTGCAGAACAGGAACAACGGTGGATTCTGGATCGGCGGCGAGGACCGTCGCCCAGAGGAGATGATCGCGTCTGACGACTCTGTCGTCAGCATACAAGGCAAGGTTGATCTTGAGACCAAGCTAACACAGGTCTTCAACCACAACTGGGTCCCCAAACAGCCTCGAATTCAGGGCATCTGGACCGGCATCATGGCTTCCACTGGCGATACCTTGCCCTTCGTGGGAAACCTACCGGCCAGTGTTACAGGACGGCCGGGCAGAGGAGAATGGATCGCTGGTGGGTGGAATCAGTATGGCATGACGAATGGATTGACATGCGGCGAAGCCTTAGGGAGAATAGTGCTAGGATTAAAGGTGCCCGAGATTATTCCACGGGAGTACTTAATCACGGAGGAAAGACTGCGCAACAAGAAGTTTGCGACGGAGGCGTCAGCACTTGATTACCTTCAGTGGACAACGGTTGGGGCTGCTATTGAGAAGGAGGAGGCGTCAGCCGTCAGCCGTCTGTAAAATGTTGGAAGGGGCCAGACAGATGTTTTGAGAGCTTGCAACAGACGAGAGCCCATCTCGGTCTTCCAGCTCAGTTATCCAATCGAGGTCCAGGCTTCAACTATAACAAAGAACACATTATCAACACATCATAGCATCATATCCCAATGATAACGACTTCAGGAAAGATTTGGTGTAGATCAAGGTATCCTTCGAAGCGAACATGATTGAGCTATCTGGCTATGTAGTACCCCTATCGTGATCGCCGGGGAGGTTTAAACCAACTTTGTTGCCTTTAGACTGCCTGCAATTCTCTACATGGGCGTTACGATTATGAGAAGATGGCGTTGAGAATCTTGGACACTGAACGGCACCTTCAACACCGACTAGGCTCGATCACTGGTTCATTCTCACCGACTTCTCGTTATCGCCGTAGACTCATCAATGCAGCGCGTTCCGAATCGTTAGGTCACTACAGATCAAGCCCGGCTGTGTTTAATAATGAAATGCGAGTGAAATAACAACTAGTGACTGGAGTCATAGGAGGCAAAAAGTCAAACATTTGGCAAAAAGGCAATACTACATCGCAATAGGGCTGTACCCTTAGCCAGAAGCATGATCCATAACCTTGCTCTTCCTGCCCAGACAGAACAACTGGCCAATTTCGCGCCAGAAGCCGATTTGTGGCTCCATGATAGACGCCTCATGGGCATCAATCTCCGGGCGCTCCCAGACCAAGTCCGCCTCATGAGGCTTGACGAACTTTGTCCCTTTAAGAATCTTCCAGAAGCCAAATGTCAAAAAACCCAAAAGAAGAAAGGTATAGTTGATAAAGAAGCTGGAAACGCTCCAGGGCATAAATGTCTCGTAGCCGAAAGTGAGGATGACTATTGTCAAGAGTGCGGTGGCGGCGTAAGCCATGTAAGGCTGGCCCCAACCACAGTACGGCAATGTCCTGCGGTCGATACCTTGAGCTTTGAGGGCTCTGTAGAAGAAGATGTAGGTTATTGTCATTGTCAGGAAAGTGACGAGGCCAGCCGCAGTTGTTAGCGAAATGAGCCTATCAAGACGGTTAGTCGTTGTTCCATATCTCGTCTTGTTTGTAGTAAGTATTTGTGACAACATACCAGTTGTATACTTCAACCGTTGAACTACTGAGCTGCAGAAATGCAATAGCACAGAAGATGATTGTAAATCCGAGGCAGTAGAGAGGCACACCGCTCTTGGTGACCTTGAGCAGGAACTTGGGGGCAAATCCACGCTCCGCCATGGCATAGAGGCCTCGAGAGGCAGCAAAGACGTAGTTGTTTCCGGCCGAGACAATGCTAGTCAAGAGCAGGGCGTTGATCATGCTCGGGAATGTCGAGATGCCTAGGTTGCTGGCGGCGATGACATATGGCGACCCAGCAGCAGAGCTCCCGGCATCAGAGGTTCCTTCCACGATGGCGACCAGCTTTGGGTCTTTGGCGGAAATGACGATGCCGATGCAGAGGGCCGATCCAACGAAGAAGAGAAAGAACCGGAGATACATGCTCTGAAAGGCGTTTTTGATTGTGTATCGTGGGTTCTTAGCCTCTCCGGCGATGGCGGAGATGGATTCAGGTCCGACGACGACGAAGGCCGCGTTATAGAAGCAGGCCAGGAAGCCTCGGAACCTACCGACTGAGCCCGTATCTCCATATTCGAGGAACGAACCCTGTTCATTTCAGTGATCAGCCAATATCCCACTGATTGTCAAATAAGCCGCCGTTCGTCTATCTTACCGGATTGTTCCAATACCGAAAGCCATATGCGTCGTGCCGGGGGTTTCCTCCGACCATTGTGACAAATGTGAAGAAGAAGACGGAGGCAAGGAGAAGGACTTTGCCCAGGGACATCCAGAACTCGACTTCGCCAAACCAATTCACAGCCACGATGTTGAGAATGCTGCAAATCATCAACATCAGCAAGTAACGCCACGGCACATGACGCCAAGTCATATATAATTCAGAGGCAACTCACGTGTAGAATACTATCATGGCGCAGATGACAGCGGCAACCGGAATATCGTCACGCCAGAAACCCATGACCAGGCTCGCGCCGACGAGCTCAAATGGAAGCGTGAGGGCGAACCAGAAAAAATAATTCCAGCCGACCATGAAACCGAATGCCTCGTCAACCCATTTGCCAGCGTGTTGGATGAGAGCTCCTGGAACAGGCATAAAAGTGACCATCTCGGCCGAGCAATTAACCACCATACCCATGATGAGAGAGTAAATGATGTATCCCAGCAAGAGGCTGCCCGGCCCGCCTTGGGCGAGGGGCGTGCCTAGCGAGACGAACACGGCCTGGCCGATGGTGCCGCCGATGGCAAAGAGCTGGATCTGGCGGTTGTTGAGTCGGCGCTGGAGCTGGGAACTGACGGGGATGGTGAAGCTTTGGCCGACGGGGCTGCTCGGTGAGCGGCGTAAACTGATATTTGCATCGTCTTTACCTGTCTTGGTTGCTCCACCGGTCTGGTGGACAGCAGAGTCGGATTCCATGGACAATGACATTCCAATCGCCAAGGCGATCAAGACGAGGGTGTATCCTGGACAAGGCCTCCACAAAGAGAAAGGAAGAATAAAGGAAGCAAGTCACTATGAATGTGGATAACTCAAGAACGAGGCAGGGCAACTCGTCCGCTTAATATGCGGATCCCCTCAGGACGGTTCTGTTTTATCACGACAAGTCTCTAGCGAATTCCACTTGTGGCCCGGGGTTCGGAGCGAATTGTGGTGATAGCCCAAGGGGCACTCGGAAAAGCTAGGCAAGAAAGGGGATAATCACATCCGGAGTCGAACCAACCACTGCCATTCGCCGGGCCGCTTTATCGTTATCTTGGCAAGACATATCGCGGCGAGTCACCTGCCCTTGTAGCGAGTCATGTTTATCGGCGCGAAGAGTCCGGGATGTGCTTATTCCCCATTTCGTCTAGCTTCTGCAAGGGCCCCTTGGGGTAAATTGCGTCAGAAGCCAGGGGCCCTGGGCAGAACGTGGTTCTCCCCACAACTAGCTCAGAGCTATCGCGGTCCCAAGGGCATCAAGCCGACTCCTTATCAACTGTCACGATTACCCCGCCTTTCCTCTCTCCCGTCCTCCAGCTCCTTGGCAGTCACTCTCCTCTGTAATGTAGTCTGCCATCTTAAGCTATGGATTCCGTTGCGAGCACTATCGATCAAGAAGCAATTCCGGCTCCAGCAGAGAAGGGAGTCCGTAAAGTTTCCCATCCTCAACATGATGTGGAGGTCAGCATGCATCGCATACTCTTTGATTCGCTACCTCCGGAACCACCACGTAAGCGGAGGAGAGGAGGAAAGATATATTCGGTAATAGACCTGTCGAATACTTGCAAATCGTGTTCTGCTATCCTGACCATCCACTCTACAGGGTTGTGGCACGTGTCGCACACGCAAGATAAAGGTGAGCCAAGGTCGATCAATGTAGACATTTTGGTTCAAGACTGACCATTCTTACCCAGTGTGATGGACGTCGTCCTAGATGCTTCAATTGCGAAAGGTCCCGTCTTTACTTTTGCGATGGCTACGGGGATATGAATCACACCGACGGCAGCCTTGTATGTGCTCAAGATGTAACCGATTCAGTGTTAAACCATCTCGAACGTTTGCCCAGTGCCTCGCCGTCGGACAGGCTCCAAAGCTCGTTTGGTGAAGTCAGCACCGCAGACATCGAGATTACCTCTTGGGGGTCCTTTGGGGAGTATATGAATATTTTCAACAACCCTCACCCTTTGTGTTTTGCTTCGGATAGTCCAGGTGAGGGCAGCGAGGACTCAAATAACCCTTCCAACGACGACGGGCCTGGCGAGAGCCAGGAAGAAACAACCAGCCCCGATGTGGACCTTGAGCCATCTTCATCATTTGAGACAGAAGTCGCATCTGAAGCAACCCGCAAGCTGCTGGATCATTACCGCACCCATGTATGCCAGCTTATGATGCCCACCTCAGCGCCCTCACACAACCCTTGGCTTCAGCTTTACCTCCCGCTAGCTGTCAAGAGTCCTTCTAGCTTGCCACAACAGATCCTCCTCTACGCCATCTTAGCCGTTGCGTCCTTCAACAGGTCTTACCTGATCCCCTCGAGTAGGGTTCATGACTTGAAAAGGGGCCGGGAATATAACGAGCGTGCAGTAGTGCTCATGCGGTCAATCTTTGACTCGGAAGATGCGTCAGCCTTGGTGGGGGAAGATAAAATTGCACGGCAGGCATTGATGGCAGCGGCTTTGACCTTGACAACAGCAGAGGTTTGTCAGATGAGCCCTTTTGCATACTAGACCGTCTCTAATTCATCCGTGCCACACAGGTATTCAGCGGAGCAAGCCAGGGAGACGGCTATGAGCATCTCCAGCTGTGCAAGCGCGTCATCCAGATCACTGGAGGAGTGAGCTGGTGGGTATCAGATCCCGCATGCCTCACTCTTCTGCAGATATTCCGCTGTCTGCATATTGTTGCGTCAACATCAGGCCGACTGGAACTCGTCGATCTCCAGCCACGAGGGTTGCAGTCGGCCATAATGCCTGCTCCAGTTGGAAACTATACGCTCGACATCACCTTTGGCGTCTCCATCAGGACTCTGCAGTGCTTGAACAAGATTATCGAGTTTTCCAAATTGAAGTCAACCCTTGGCCCCGATACGCCCTGGCCGAGCGACAAGGTTTCGTCGCTACTCGAGCTCGAAGACGAGCTATTTGATCCGCTGGAGGCTCCCGAACTGCTTAAGGACCGCCACTCTTTCCCCAGCACCGACTCTCAAGGAGGCATGCCGGGATACATTGCCGACCTGATCACTGACAACCACGTGTTTGCATTCCATTATAGCGCCGCCATCTTCTTCCGGAGAGCCTTGTGCGACGGCTCTGCTCACATCACCCCTGCCGTGAAGAGGAGCTCCGAACCCAAGACACGCCCAACGGGCCAATATTTGGTTTCAAAGGCGCTAGATCATCTCGAAAACATTGATGCATTGTCACGAAACATAGCCGTAGCCAACACACTGTGGCCCGGATTCATTGCGGCTGTCGAGGCGGTTGATACCGACTTGAGGCATCGCGCCTTGATCTGGCTTGAGCGCGCCAAGCGCCATGGGATTGGCAACATCCAGCAGTCGACGTCGCTGGTGATGGAAATATGGAGAAGAGCGGATCGACAGCTCGGGCCGGGGGAGAATCAAGACGGGCTAGGGGTAGAGTTAGGAGGTGTGGATTGGAGGCAGGTCATGCGCGACAAGAACATGTACATCATGTTAACGTGAGACAATATTTCCTACGTAGTACAGTGGTCCTCTGAGTGGCTTAGAGTGCCCGGTATGATTCTATCTCGCCTCAATCTTATGACTTGTGCAAAGAGGCCTCCTTGCGACTTTGCAAAACGTCGCGAACAGCTTGCACTAGTATCTGCCCGAGACTTCGTATTTCCTCTTCGCTGGCGACAAATGGAGGGCAGAGCAGGGCCGCGTCCACAGCCGGCGAGCAGAGGTAAACTGCTGCACCAAGGTTGAAGGACCGACGTGAGACTTCGCCTGCCAGAGGACCACCGTAGAGCTCCTTCATATTACCAAAGTCGACTGTTCGGAAGAGTCCCAGCCCTCTCAGGCTGCCCCCATGCTGCCTCCAGTCCTCAGGCAGTCCAGCGCTGACAACTTGATGCAGGGCTTCCCCCAGTTTTTTGCACTGGTGGATCAAGTCATCCCGGAACAGAATTGTCTGCACCGTGAGTGCGCCAGCACATGCCATCGGGTGGCCCTGGAAGGTATGTCCGCTCAGGAAGGTTGTTGGTCCTCTTGAATGCTTCTCAAAAACGGAAGCCACTCGCTCCCCTAGAAGCACAGCCGAAAGTGGTTGATAACCGGCGCCCAAGCCTTTGCCCACGGTCTGAAGATCTGGGGCAACGTTTCCCAAGCTCTGCCACGCATGGTAGCTCCCACATCGCCCCATTCCGCACATGACCTCATCGAAGATGGTCAAGATTCCGTATTTTTTGCAGAGCTGCGTCAGCTTCGGGAGATAGTTGGCAGTTGCAGGCACCGATCCGAGCGTTGCTCCCACTACCGGCTCGACAATCACGGCAGCCACCGTCTCAGGGCCTAGCTGCTTGAACTTGTCCTCGTATTCTGAGATGAGCTTGTTCTCATACTGCTCCTCAGTCTGGCCCTTGCCGTCGGCATCGTAGAAGCAACGGCTGACATGGTGGAATGTGGACGCCAGCACAGGCGCGAATGTGTCTCGTCTTGCTGGGTTGTTGCCAGCTGCGAGGGCACCAAGAGTGTTGCCGTGGTATGAGTGCACTCTGCCGATGAAGTTGACACGCTGTGGCTCTCCGCGGTAGACGTGATACTGACGAGCCAACTTGAGAACAGACTCGACCGCTTCGGAGCCCGAGGTGAGATAGAGGATCTTGCTGAACCGGTTGTCGCTCTTCTCCAATATAAGGCGGCCGAGATCCTCGGCGGGGTCTGAAGTAAAAAAGGACGTGTGGGCAAACGACAGCCTCTTGGCCTGATCGCAAATGGCCTGGATTACCTCTTGATTCCCATGTCCGAGGCAAGAGACCGCGGCACCACTGCTGCCATCGAGAACTTTGCGACCATCCGAGGTCAGAAGATAGACACCCTCGCCGCCTGTGGCAGTGGGGTACGTCTTATCTAGAGAACGGTGGAGAAGCACCGAGTTCTGTGGCGATGACATGTTGGCTGGCTGTCAGCGGAGAAGCGGTTTGATAGGCCGACAAGGATTGACTAACTGGCAGTGCCAGTTAGGTATTATATCCACGATCCTTGACCAAAGGGGCCCGCAAATCGAGGGGTCAAGATAGCGAGAATGTGATCTCGGAAGGCGGCCCACACTACAATCAGTCGCTGAGTGACCCACGCTCGCCCCGAAGATTGCTGATTTATCCCCGGGCTGGCCGTGCAGCCGATCATGAGGTGCCGAACTCGGGGCTCGGCCGGCCCAAGAGCAGTGAGTGACAGGCAACGTGGATGGAGGGAACCCCCATGGCGAGCGAGGTCTTTTGAGCTGCAGGATCACGACACTTTACGAGCGGTTTCGCAGGGGACACAAAGGGTTTAACGCTAGCAGCATTGGACATTTTTCATTTGTGGCAAGACGACAATCTACTCCATTGCTTCTTTTAATCGACTTATTTTCATGCCTATCGCATCATACATGTGTCTAGAGCCATCTCCCCCTGTCCCTTGCCTCCCCCCAGTCACGAATTGCACGCCGGCTCTTGTTCTTGTTCCTCTTTCTCGAAATCCGAGTTCAACCTCTCATCTCATGTGTCTTGACCGAGAACTTCTGCTAGATGCTTCTGCAGGGTACGATCCCAAAGCTCCTTGTTCTTGTATTTCGACACGTCCTCAGTGAAGCTCTCGACACTCGTCCTGAGTGCGGCAGCAACCTCTTTATCCCTGGTAACCTCGACAATCGGAGTTACGTACGTGCGAATGGTGAATAGCAGGGCCCTGGTCTTTGGAAGGCGCTGGAGGGTCTGCCGCTCAACACGGAGGTGGAGATCCTCCAACTTAGGAGGGTTCTCTAATTGCTCTAGGGTCAGGTTGTGGTGCGGATGACGGTGGAACAGGTCTGAAGAGTCGTCAATCGCATAGTTGAAGCGAGACACGGCCGATTCAACCTTGAGTCGCTCGAAGAAGCGATCCATAGACTTGGCCAACTTGCTCTCATACTGTGGAACTTTGCCTGCATGAATCTCCCAAAGGCTGAGTCCCATTCTTTCCTCGATTTTGAAACCCGCTATTTAGTCCGTTAGCCAAGTGAGAGGGAATAGTATATATCGTTCTCACCTGGAAAGCATACTCCTCCCGCTCTCAGCGTCGTCTGGCCAGTCTTGGGATTGTTATAGAGCAAGAAGAAGTCTTCTGTAGCAAGCAGGCCCATCACCTCGAGGGGATGATGAGTTTTCCATATCGAGGCCTCTCGCCTTAGGTCCCAGACGTCACCGGTCACGAGGTTCTCCACGACGTGAGGGCTCTGCACCCGGAACATGGTGGGATATCGTCGAACAAGCGTGTTCTTGACCAGCTCCAATGCCTCGAACAGCCCGTCGTCGCATCCAGGCAAATAAGCAAGTACTTCATCCCGGTTTTCCCGATACAGACGCTTCTTCAAGTGGTACTTTTCGAGATATGTCTCATCCAGCTCGATCCAGTTTTCGACATCGGTCTGTTTCAAGCCTGGACAACAACGAGCCACGATTAGCCAAGAACAATGTATGGTACTAGATACCTGACAGCTGCCTTACCCATAGTAACATGATAGGGGCCATTTTTCCAAGGTCGATAAGGAAGCTGCTTTTGTGTGCGCCAATCAAAGTCAGGCCTGATGGGCTTGATTCGTGCCACATCGATGAACGAGGGCTCCGGCTTGGCCACTAGACACACGTGCAGGTTAGCAGTCAGTTTCATGGCAAAGGGAAATTTTGAAACAAACGTGCCTTTCTCGCTCACAGCCGCTGTCACATTGCGTTTCTGTTTGCTGGGTGTCAAGATGGAGGCCAGCCATCGACATGCGAATACAGCACAGAGCAGAAAGACTCCAAGGAGAGCCGCTGTACGCATATCTCGTGATGAATGCAGCTCTGTCTGCCTGTTGCTTTTACTCCTTGCTAGAGAACTGGAGAAGACAGACAAGCACATGGCAAAGGTCACGAAGAACAGGTGATGGCGGGAGTGATAAGCAGCAGGGCTCAGTCAAGCTCTCCGCATATTGCCTCAATAGGTGGCACCCTTGGCGCGGGACATAATACGCCGCAGCATCTTGGCGTTGGGAGAACTGTCTAAGTCCTGGAGCTCGTTCATCGGGCCGAGTCGCCGATTTCATGGGCCTCGCGCCGAGAGTCCATCACCCATGGTCATATTCGCGCCGAGCTGCGATCCATCCAAATCGGGTAAGATAGGGCGCGTTATCTAGAGCCTAATCTGAGCGAACAATCAGCCTCCAGTCGGCACATACGACTCGCGTTCAAGCTATGCAAGGTCCGTCACATTATCTCGCTTGCTGGGTTGGCTCGCCTGAGCCCTGAACGCCCACATGACCCGACGGGTAGATCGTCGATAATATTGTCGTGAATTTGGGAATCTATATTCCTTGTGTCTCGCCGCACATCTTCAAGGTCACTGACAACAAGTGGGCAAATCATGACTATGAGCAAGGAAAGGAAGTGGTATCTAATATATCAAGTCCAGGATCCACAGACTGAGGTGTAAGAAAACTCTTTTCTAACTATCCTAACACGGGAGACCTGTAGATGAAATCACGGTGTAATACTGTAGTGCAATGGTATTTAAAGTAGTCGTACGTTCATGGCTATGCTCCTTGTCATTGCGAGCGATCAGGTCTTCTAAAAACAGTAAGTATACCCAAAAGACAAAAATTCTATGCACGAAAATTCTGGGTATTACTCTTCTCCTTATAGACTTTAGTTGGGTTTCTGTAACTGTCCTTAAACCAAGTTGTTTACTATCTCTTACTACTCCTGGTTGGATGGGTACAACACTGAATCAATGGTCGCAAAGCCTTCTTTGATTGTCCTGGAGGATACAAATCTCGTCAACAAACCCAAAGACCCGGCCTTGTCGTTGGTGCCACTGGCTCTGGAACCCCCGAATGGCTGGTGGCCTGGCATCGCGCCTGTGCACTGGTCGCTGTTTTGGTAGTTAGTACGTATGCTCTAGGCAGATATAGTGCTGCAAACTTACTTGACATAGAAGTTGCCAGCCGCAAATTGAAGTCCTTCAGTTGCTTCAACGATAGCCTGCCGATCCTTGGCAAAGACGGCACCCGAGAGTGCATATTCGGTGGTTGAGTCGATGAGCTCAAAGATCTTGGGGCCAAAGTCTGCATCGTCGTAAACGTACAGACACAGGAATGGACCAAAGATCTCCTCAGTCATGAAGCGGGATTTGGGGTCGGACGACTCGACCACTGTTGGTCGAATGTAGTAGCCGGTTGAGTCATCATATGTGCTTCCAGCAAGGACCTTGATGTGTGAAGCGTTCTTGGCATCCTGGATGTGCTTCGAGACGCGATCAAAGGCAGACTGGCTAATTACGGGTCCCATAAAGTCTGTAAACTTGTCGCCCATGGTGAGAGCTTCGGTTTCGCGGATAAGGATCTCCTTGAAAGCTTCGGCCAGCGATGCGGGCAGATAGACACGGGACAAGGCGCTGCACTTTTGCCCCTGGTACTCGAAAGCTGCACGGATAGATTTAAGTGCAGCATTCTTCACATCCGCAGATGGGTGGATGAGATGGAAGTTCTTTCCACCTGTCGAGTTTCAGTACACTGACCAAGGCCCATCTTTGATCTAACGCACCTGTCTCGCCCACGATACGTGGGTATGACTTCCAAAAGTTCATCTTGGAGCCGATAGTGGCCGCAAGCTGTCGAAACACGGTCGTGCTGCCCGTGAAATGGAGGCCGCTAAAGTCGCGACTCTGAAAAACCTGAGCCGTCACCTGCTCGGCATCACCAGGCAGAAACTGGAGGACACCGGCTGGGAGTCCAGCCTCGATCATTATGTGGTTGAACAACCAACTAGAGTAAATAGCACCGGGACTGGGCTTCCAGATGACAACGTTTCCTGTGATGAGGGGAGCCAGGACAAGGTTCACGGCCAGGGCAGTAAAGTTGAACGGCGAGACAGCATAGACGAAGCCATCCAGCGGGCGGACTTCACTCCGACTGTGACGGATTGGTCAGTTGAGGGTTCCGGCAAGCGAATGGAATAGGGGTTGATGGCGTACTTCCACACATCAGGGGCATTGAACGGAGGCTGATTTTGGTAGAGCTTCTCCGCAAGGGATGGGAACATTGTGAGAAAGTCAATGTACTGTTGTTTTACAAGTTAGTCCCGAACCCGAGCTGTACGGGGGGTCTGCATACCTCAGCAGCGCAGTCAATGCTGGCCTGGTAGGCGTTTTTGCCCTGCCCATGCATCGTTGCTGCCATCATACGATACAGGTATGGTCCTCTGAGCAAAGCAACAGCCCGGTAGAAGATGGCAGCTCGATCGTGCAGAGACGTCTTGGACCACATCTTCTTGGCCTCGAGTGCTCCTTCAATGGCTTTCTCCACGAGCTCAGGAGTTGCGTGGGAATACTTTGCCACCGCGAGCTTGTGCTCAAAGGGGCTCTTCTGGGTGTGCTCTGTCGCACCGATAACCTGTCTTGGATTAGATTTTGTTCCACCATGTCGGCAAAGCCGTGAAAAGGTTTGCTCTCACATCTTTACCGTTCACGTTAGGGTGGACTTCGAATGGCATCTCTTTCTTCATCGAGGCCATCTCCTCGACGAGTGAGGACCGCTCAGTGGTTCCTGGGCCATAAGCGATCTGGTGAGAGTTAGTGACATGTCCCAACCCGAGCGACAAGGGTCCCCGTGGCAAGCACTGAGACGCGAAATGTCACTTACAATAGGCTCATTTCGTAGAGGGGGCAGAGCGAAGGCGCCCAAAACGGCGCTACTACCTAACGAAGCCATCGTGAATAGTGTGGGATAGTTGAACAAGGTATCCGAGGTGCTAGCAGTGCAGAAGATACATGTTATGAGACGGATATTTATTCCAACAAAAGAGGTCTCTACACAACTTGGTAAAGCGCTAGAAATCTTCGGCGCGAAGATAAGTGGGTTAGCACGGCGAATCGGTTCCCCGCCTCATTCGGCTCTTGATGTACCATCTTCGCGAGGTGGGTTTTTGTGTTTCACTTGCGCTTTTCGTAGACGGTTTCCTGATTTAAGTAAATGATAGCCGACATGGACAACGCCGCGCCCGGCCTGGCGATGCAGAGGGTTGAGATGCTCATTGACCATGCTTCTCCCTGGACCCCTTGTCCAAACCTCGGGGGTCACTAACCATATCCGGCGCCATGTGGGGCCCTTCATTTCTTTGGAGCGTGCGTCGGAAGATGCAGGGTAGCAAAAGATAGGTCTGGTTGAAGGACTTATCATGGGGACTTAACGTCCAGGGGAGGACGAGGTTCAAGGGAGTCAGTCGTTTAGCTGGAGCTGCAGTACGAGGGCAGCCGTTATACAGACTTTTTGTCGCGTTTATTAAGGAAACCAGCTATTCAGAAGCCATTTCAATCTAGATGGCCAACACTTCGGCTTGCATTATTTTGCCTCACCAAAGATTATGTCTAACTGGGTAACAATAACCAGGTAGGGGTACTGGATTTTGATGCCATCATGTATTAATGACGGTGATTTTTGCTGTTGTGGCTAATGGCTTCTTGTCATCATTGCACATAATAATAATGATAACCAGGTAGGATGTTGAGTTAAACATTACTAACCACGATACCTGGAGTCGAAATGGCTCCTTCATTATTTTCTATTAAGCCGCCACATGGGCTTCCTCACGTTTTCATAATATCGCAACACGTACGACATGTTCATTGAGCGCTCTATCCAGTCCGTCCATCTTCACTAGGGAGTGCAGACTCTAGCCGACCTGAGCCACCCTTCCTGTTGACTCGACCCTTGGTCCGTATATGGCATGGGGCACTGAGATGGCCCTTGGAGGTTATGGAGTCGGAACCATCTCCAACTTGGCGACGGATTCACGGTGTCCAGTGTGCGAGATGTAGAAACAAGTGGAAGAGGGTTGGGGTTTGTTTTTCACTGGTAGATAGCCATCTCTGTCCTTGCAAGTGAATCGTGTCGAGTATGTTTCCGAGATTTTGCTCGAGATGATTGCGTGTTGGTCAATCAAATAACTCATGTCCTACTTTCCTTGGATCTCGGGATAGGCACAATACTTGATAATATGTCGCAAAACTTCATTAACGGCTGTGATTGAGCTATTCTATGGCGCGTTTTCGCCTTCGCGCCTCACGCCTTCCATGAGATGCCCATCCCAGTGACAGGCCATCTTATCGCGTAACAGTTACTCGGCAACCCTTGTCCACCTGGGCCAAACCAGATATCAGCCACGATCGCCAGACGCGGCAGATGAATCACTTTTACCCAGACGAGGGAATTACCGGAACGTCGCATCGAGGAGCGGTCAATCATTAATCACAGACTTGGCGCAACCATCTGGCGTCTCCCACGACCATCAATAAATTCGTTCTGGACGTTCGTGCTTGAGCGGAAAGCCGGGATTGGTCCGAACCCGACCGTGTGAGTGGAACCACGTGCGTTGTAGCTCGGCTTTAATACGACCACCAACGCTAGTTCAACGACACCAACCGCACACATGATCAAGATAGTACATGAAGGAAGCTATATCTCGAATTTTCGCTTGTCTCTTTTTTTATGTTCTTTGCGGCTTTTTGCTCTCTTTTGTTTGTCCTCGTGAATTTGTCTTTTGCTGTTCACGCTGCACATCAGCATGAAAGTCGCCGACATGTTGTGTGGCAAGGGCCACGAGAACGACACAGAATACCAGCCACTTCGGGCATCAAGCCCTGACCCGTGGCAGGCAGAGACTGAGCCGGAAAGACTAAAACCCCGTGCCTCGGGTGTTCGCAAAGTGTGGAAGAATTTGGGGTGGACAGTCATGATAGTTACGGGCTTGGTCGGGTAAGTCCTGTGGTCTCCCACATTTACACGCACCTGACATTGTCTGTAGCGTGACCTTTTCTCTCGTGGTGTTTGGCATCGAGCGTTACTTTGTATACGCCTACGAGTCTTCTGGCCTTTCGCTAGCCGATCCTTTCGAGGACACCGAAAATTCGACAGAAAGCGCCACACGATGGGTTCAGCGACTGTCCCCTCACGTGTCTCCCGTCATGGTCCACTCCCACAACGACTACTTACGACCTCGTCCCTTGTTTTCAGCCCTATCAGTGGGATGCATGAGCGTCGAAGCAGACGTCTGGCGCAGCAAAGACGGAAACGAGCTATTGGTCGGTCACCACTGGTGGGATCTGACACCAAAAAAGACGCTCCGCTCTCTTTACATCGATCCGCTCTTGCAGATCCTGGACTTGATAAATGCTGAGCGCTCACGAGTCATTCCAGACTCCAATAGGCACCCTGCTGGTGTCTTTGCGAACTATCCGAATAGGACACTGATCCTGTTCATCGACGTCAAGGATGACCCTGTAACAACTTGGCCATTGGTTCTCGAGCAGTTGCAGCCTCTCCGAGAGCGAAACTACTTGTCCCGACACGACAAGATTTTCTCACCAGTCACGAATCAGACTTTCCAGTATGGTCCTCTTACCGTCGTGGGTACTGGAAACATCGTCAAGCGCCGTGACGTGAATATCGGCACAGACCCGGAGCGGTGGCGCCAGTACCATGACGTCTTTCTCGACGCCTCTCTCGATCTGCTGGACCATCCTGGATATTGCGAAAGAAACGACACCTATTGCTTGGACGTCCAAGAAAACGAATTCTACACCGCCTCGGTGTCTCTGTGGAGGGCTATCGGAACCCTCATGTTCGGTTTCAGTACCTCTCAACTCAAGATCGTGCGAAGCCAGATACAAATTGCCAAGCGACTGAACCTCAAGTCACGATACTGGGAGCTACCTGGCTGGCCGATTTCGTACCGCAACTATGTCTGGAAGATCCTTGCCCGGGAAGGGATTGACCTGCTGAATGCCGATGATATCGTCAGTGCGGCGACGAGACACTGGAGTTCGAATGCTGTGAGCGAGACTGTTTGGATGTGTGGTGTTGGCTCATTCCTGGCTGGCTTTTCTATTACTCTGATTTTGCTTGGGAGGAGAATGATTTGGCGCGAGTTGTTCTGGAGATAGATGAAGCTTTGGACCCTTTTTGATATACCCCTAGAATAGCAGCTACGCGTTAAAGATACCATGTTTACCCTATGAATTTGCTTCGTAACCGGTACAGAAAAAATTTGGGCGATGTGACTGCACCTAAAGCCGTGCAGACGTTTACAACCGACATCTACTCTAACAGCAGCCACACGAAACATGGAGTACACTTGTTACCTGAGATGAACTCTGGGTAAAATATTAGTCGTGGTGGGTGGCCGCTTGGGGATCTACACATGCACCGCCGGTGGCACCATGAGCCAGATTATATCACCCTTGGTATTATATTGTAGGTGCCTGCTAGCTAACAGCCTCGCCCTAAAGCTGCCTATTCCGAATCACAAAATGTCCTTACCCCATCCTGTCTAAAAAATCCCCTTCTCTCTTACCGGATACTAGCTAGAAATCAACAGCTCCTATGACCCCCGCCCACCCGTGAATCGGACATTGGGCAGCTTCCACCCTGCAAACCCCAACAACTTTATTTTCCATGTCCTGTAAGCTACGCCCAACCCAGCAATGACTGGAATTGCCGCATCATCGTGAAAAGACCCGGACAAATTTCGTGAACTTTGTCCAAATTCCCTGCTCCTGAGATGGTTCATTCGGTGCTACAGAACGGGCACGTGGCTTCGCTCTGACAGTGCCCCCAGTGGGTTCCCGAGGAAATGATCCAGGGATCGGTTCATAAGACGAAATAGTCTTCACAGGGGCCGACGGTCCCTCCACAAGATATTCATTGCGTCGTTTGTCAGTTCGAGTCTTGTTTTTCCCTCGTGGACGATGGAAGTGCGCCCCTCCTGACACGTTGCAGGACCGTTCTCGATATGTAGACTCCGCCGCCCTCTCCTGGATGTTGACAATGTTTCGGAGATCGTCTCCGAAATGAGGTAGCCCATATAGGTTTTCGACCAGCTGCGCCACACCCGTATCATCCAGGAGTTTGGACTCGTCGCCTTGCCTCATGGCCTTTTCCAGTACTTCCACCCTTTGAAGATATTCAGCTTTCTCCTTCTCAAGTTTGCCACGGCGTTGGTTAGATCCCCCAGCCTTGATCTTCTGTCTCTCCTGGTCAATGAGCATGTCGAGGTACTCAATGGTAGCGTCGTTGTAGGGTGTGATGGCGTGTCTCTTGAGGAAGAAGCCAAACTGGATAGCCGCTTCTTGGACTTGTTGGTGCTCAAGCTTGAACTCCTCAATGGCCTCCTTCTTCATCCGGATTGCTTCTTCTCTGAGCTGGATAGTATCGGCGTTCTTGATGAGATCTCTGTCTGCGGCTGCATCTCGGTGTTGATAAGTCGTCGGCACATATTTGTAGTAGATGTGCATATGGTCCATCCAAGAGTGACCACATTCGCACATGCCGGCCGGATCCATCGCCCAGCATTTTTGCAATTCAGGGTGACCCTTTTTGTTGCGATCGACGCTCTTTAGGTAGCAGCCTTCGTGACAAACAGTCTTGTAGATGGTTGTGGCAGTGTCTGTTTTTCCTTCGAAATCGGTGCGAATCTCGACACATTCGTCGTGTGTACAGACTGTCTGCGGCTTGTCCACCTTTTCCGAAGTTAGAGTCTCCTTTTGGATGAAGAGACGCTGCTGAAGTTGTTGGCGCGTGAGTTCAAAGTCCCGAAGCTCCTTGATGGCATCATTATTCACGTCGATGCTCGCTCTGATTTTCTCAGCAATGAACGTCATTGGTTCTGTGAGTCGGTGAATCGTGTTGCGGGTTTCGTTGAGATTGATGGTGCTGCGCACTTGATGAGGAGTGATGCCCTGGCAGTGCTTAACGAGCCGCTCGCACTCTCCGACCGAGTATTCCCAGCTGCGACGGTTGTCTTCCAAGTGGCCAATATCAATGCCCTTCTTCTTGGCGGCAAGGTATCGGAAGCTTTCCGAGTCGAAGCAGTACACGTTGTTCTCAAACAGGCCCATGTTGACGTCTTTGTACTCAGATAGAAGGGCATTCAAGGGCTTGAAGGTATCGCCAGGCTTGTAATTGGAGCCACGGGTGTTGGTGAACCCAAACACAATGTTGTTGGCCGCGTTGCGATGCAGGTGTGTCAACAGCTGTTTGATGCAGAACCGGAACATGACGGTCAGTCGAGCGGCATTTGGCTTCAGGAGGATGAGAACTCCGTGGAGGTTGTTGTAAGTCCGCAAGACGGTCAAGATGTCGTTCATGTTCGAGTTGTCCTGATCAACACCGCGGGTGTCTCCAATTCCAGGCGTGTCGATAAGACGAACACGCGTCTTGCCGATATTGACAGTATACACCTCGGTCGACTGCGTGGCTGATTGACCTCCAGAACCATCCTTTTCTGACTCGCTCGAGCCAATCTTGATTTCCGTTTCCACAAATCTGCCGTCAACGGCGGTTTGTGTCTGAAAGGAGCAAGGAATGACACATTTGAGGTCCTCGGCGGCCAATGCGTCGTCGATTGATTCGTACGAGAGATAGTTGATGAATGCGTTGATCCATGTCGATTTGCCAACTCCTGTCTCACCCAGGATCAAGATGTTGAGGTCCTCGAACGGCTCTAGCGCCTTGAGCTTCCCAAGAAGCTCGCCACGATCATACTGAACCCATTTTGACCCGTGTCTCGGATCGTTGCACTGAAACTTCCACTTGTGGTAGACGCTCGCTCCGCAATCGCAGTACAGCAATTCGTCGACAACACCGTACTCGACTGATGACTGGCAAGAGCCACAGATCCAGTTGCATTGCAGTTTCTGGTCGCAGCCAGGGCGGGGACAGGGAATCTTGACGGCTCTTCTGTCGAGAGGTTTGCCGTTCACGGAGCGATCTAGCGCGTCGTCGGCAACTCGCATGACACAGTTGGCGGCCAAGACCTTGCGCTTCTCTACAATGTCTTCACTGATAACTCGTCCTCTCCGCCAGTGTGAGATGTAGGGCTTCTCCAGGAAAGTGCCGGGAGCGTTGTGGTCAACCGCGTCCTGGTCGACAGCAATGGCGAGTTTGTAGCGAGACTGATCTTCAAGAATTTCGAGGAATGCTGCGAGATTCTCCTCCCATACGTCGGAGTGATGACGGACATGTTCGTTAAAGTAAAAGACAAACGCGTCGTCATACGGATTCCCGTGCAACAAGGCGGATACCGATGGGCCCTCGTAGCCGACGAGGTGTGCTCCCCCACGTCTAAGGAGATCGTGGAAGTCCATCTTATCCTCACATGTCATAGCAGATAGGATGTTGTGAGGCGAGTTATCTCCAATAAATGCTGTGAGCCAAGTCCAAAGTTGCTGCTCACTCGCCTTGCCGCTTCGAGCGGCCTTGACTAGGCTCGCGAAGTCAGCCTCCGGGATGACTTCCAAGGTTTTGCTCCTGGCAAGAAGTTGTGCAATGGAGTCAAGATGTTCAGGCGGAACACAGGTTGTATGAGTCTGTAGTCGAGCGAAATAGTCGCTGAGTTGTTGGATTGCGTCCCGGATATCGTCAAATAGCTGCACACATCTTCGGGCGCAGTCAGCCCCCAGCTGACGGTAGGTGATGTCGGCCTTGATTTCAAGTATCCGAAACGCGGCTAGCAGAGATAGCGGCATTAGGGCGTAAACCAGTGGCTGGCCCTTCCCGTCACCAGCTCTGGCGATATCACCGGGCATGTTCTCGATGAGGTCCTGGGCGCCGGCAAAGTTGGTCAAGAAGGGAACTTGAGCGAGGTCGTCTCCGAAGACTGCCAGTTCGACAGAAGTTTCAGGATGGGTATAGGTCTCATTTTCGACTCGTGACAGTCCTGCTGTCTTGAGCAAAGACATACGTGCCTCTAGGTTGCTAGAAACCTGGCTTCTGTCTTCGGAGGGATCAAGTTGTCGCTTGGCAGTGAACACGTAGCGGGCACCCCAAGAAATACCAGTCACGACGTGAGTAGCCACATCGGTGTCCAAAACGTCAAGTGCGACGGATTCTTTGATGCCACTGGCAGTGAGGTCGAGATCCTCTTCCACAGTCTTGAAATCATAGTGTAGAGAAGACTGCACAGCATGGTTCGTGTCGCGTTTGTCGGACAAGTAGAGGCCAGAACCCTCAACCTTGGCAAGTCCAGCTAGGACGCTGACGGCCAGCTCGCCATCGATGCCACAAGCATCGAACTTTTCTGCGAAGGTGTCCCCGTTGATGACTTTGGCGTCGACCGACTGATGCCGGGTGATTCTCACGGCATCAGGAGGAAGAGGTTCGCCGAATAGGGACAATGGGATGAAGACGTCGCTGCGGGCGTCGTAGAGACTTCCCAAGGTGGCAACTTGTCCTAGAGCCGGGCGTTTGAGGATAGGAGACGCCATTCTGTCGACGAGATGTAGAAGTTCTGTCAAGGAGATGTGGAAATTGTGCTGAGGCGATGTAGAAGAGGATAATCAAGGATGAGGGTATGCAGATGATGAATGGAGGCAGATGCTACAAGTGAAGATGAAGGTTGAGAGTGAATACAGACGAGGAGAACTAAAGCATGCAACACAAAGCAATTGCGGTAGACGGTGAGACGGAAGAGAAACAACAAGATTGAACGTAGGTGAAGAATGAAAGAAGGTGAGGAGATTTCAGGTAGCTAGAAAAACTCAACCGACCTTAATATGAAGGTGACAACTCCCAGGTTTGAAGCCGGGGTCTTACGCGACCCTCCTTTAGAGATGCCGCCGGCCGTCATTCCTAATTTGCAAGCGAACTTCTTTGAGACACAGCCACAGGGTGCAGTTTCATCGGATGGCCAACACCACTGGACCTACAGTTTGCTACAGTGTTCATTATCCCTTGAGTTGTTGGTTTGTCTTACACAAATATGCATGTTGGTTGTTAGCTTCCTACACCTGAAACGATGCGGGCGGGAAGTAGCTTACCAAACGGGCTTAGTCCCCGGGCTGTAAAAGCCATTGTGCCATTTTTTGTCGCAAAAGGGGATCTGTTGTGGCAGTGCAAACATACGGGCTTCATGTGGTAACTACGGGCGTTTCAATTTTTAGCAGCGGAATCATGGCAATATGCTGCTATTGAGGGTGTAACGAGGTTGAATTACTTTAGTGGAGCGACTCGGACGTTACGAGCTTATAGGCTGCACCATTTCCCAAGTTATACTTTTCGAGTGACTGGTAAACTTATTGGCAGCCTCACTTTTACTCGAAGAGGCCCATGGCAGGGGTCGCACCACGGCTGTTCTTCGCCTATCCCCATTGTTACAATGATATCTATGATACATCTAAGTAGTGGCTTCAAATTTATTCACTCGTGGTCACTAAAGAGGTGCCCATTAACCACCCAGCTCATACAGAATCAAGTTCCAAAATCCATTTGTTAGATCGGACAATCAGTCGTCGATTTTCAACAGTTTTAGCTGAGAAATTCGGGTACCTCAGCCCAGGCTCAGCCCACCTTAGCCTAAACTCGGGGGGGGCAGATACGACAAAACAACCAAAGAGAAAAAGAAAAGGGAGATTCAACAATGCGCAGAAAAGGAAAAGAGTGGAAGGAAAACACCAATCCGTCGCCGTTCTAATTACTATCTCCCTCCCGCCTTGATGTTTCAAATTTGCCAAAGAAGTCTCTAAGCTCATTCTTGAACCTCTTGAGGAGACTAGTCTTCTCGTGACTGGCTTTCTTGTGACTGACTTGCTTGTATGGGTCATCCGCCCTTCCTTGATTTCGCTTACTCCTCGAAGACTTGGAGGTCTCGTACCCGAATTCTTGCAACAGTTCAAGCACCTCCTGGCGCCACTTTGCTGCCTCTGGTTCATTGCTCATCGACTCCGGATCGGCTACGGCCTCGAGCATCGGCTCGCCGTGGGCCGTCTTGTACCAGTGCGTACTCGTCTCCAGGATGAACCGGATGATCTCGAGTCTGCCCATCCTGTAGGAACGCTCAGATGAGAGGAACTTAAACGTGAAAAGATGTTGTTTCCCAAGGCCTTGCCTGGATATGGCGTTCTCTAGGATGGAAACTCTGCCTTTCTTTGGGATGAGGAGGGAGGGGTCGTCTTTCAGCTTCTTTTTGACATAGTCGACGAAGCCGGCGCTGGCGGCGAATCCGGCGAAGCAGTTTTCGGCCTCGGAATGTTCATCGGTGTGCTGCACGAGCCAATGCCTGGTTGACCATCCTTCCGGTGTCGAGTCTTTTGACCGGGCTGCCGACTCCCATTCAGAAAAACCTTGGACCTTGACATGGATGTCGTATCCCTGCTTATTAACGTCGTCCGTGGCTTGGATGAGCCGGACGTTGAGCTGGCTTATCCTGTCTGCGGTGGCGGCGTGGTAGAGCCTGGTTATGCATTCGAACAAGATCCGGACCAAGTCAAATGGTCCGAGCCCTGTTGGAAGACTGTGCGCCTTCATCACTGTCTGGTACTGAATATAAGCTTCTAGTAAGTTGAGGTTCGGCTCAAAGTCTGGCGGGGCTTTGGAGCAGATTTCGGCTCTCGTTGAATCCTCTTTGACCCAATCTGCCGCTGTCCGATGGAGGAATTGCACTCGGTCCTGTACCAGCTCGCATATGCCTCTTGTATGGCCGTCGACAATTCGCTTCATGACATTGTGGATCCCCGCATTGGTGATGGCATGCGGGTTGGGGTTGTCCTCCGTGGCAAGCCACATGACCTCTGCCTCGCAGGGTTCCAGTGCATTGACGCAGATTTGTAAGATCTTAGACGACCGACACTGCCTCTCGGCTGGGATGGATCGCCATATTGCATTGTATAGCCCGACGATGTCACTGGGGATCTCGGCGAGCTTACCTTTGAGGTCGGGTAAGGATGGATTGTCAACCAGGATCCAGAGGAGATTGTGGACCACGAGATTGACCCAGAGGAATACACCCTGGGCCTTCTGGATGATCTCCTTGATTATTGACGTGGCTTCATCTTGAAAGACTTCCTTCACCTCTTGGAACGCGATGCTTTTGTCGAACTCTGTGCGGACAAAGTGCTCAATGTCCCTCTTTGAGAGATTCTGCATTGTTAGAGAGGGTTCTCTCCCGAATGCGTCCGCAAATACGTTCCAGGGGCGACTTGAGACGCATATCTTGATGCCATATTGTGTTGCTGTATGGCGTATCCAGCTGATTAGGAGATCGGGAGAGTTTTCAGACTCTTTGAACTCGTCGAGGCCGTCGATGAATAAGGCTAATCGAAAGTTTCGTCCATGGAATGAGCAGAGAACATCAAATGACTGCTTCAACTCCTTCCAGGTCCACTTTGGCGCAACTGTTTCGTCTCCCAGTACAGTGTACAGTGCCCATCGCTGGGGTGTTACAACAGGGATGAGTGCTGGTCTCTGTTTCAAGCACTGGTGAAGAAGTGTCCGAAGGAGGCCTTCTCTTGACGTCTCCATCTCTGAGCCTGGGTTCCAGAAGAAGAAGCCGGCTTGCAAGCAGGGGAGATCTCCTGCATATTCCTGGAGATGAGGTTCCATCTCTGGATTCTCGATGATGTATTTCATCAATGTGGACTTGCCAGAACCTGGCTTTCCAGTGATCCAGTAGATCTTTTCATCTCTTTGCTTCAGCCACGTTGGAAAGCTTGGCCACTCCAGTTGCTTCCCGTTCTCGCCCGTCTCAGAATCCCGAAAGATCCAACTGCAGGTGCTTGCATATGCGTCAGGGATGGCTTCCTTTCGGTAGTTGATCTCCCGAAACGAGAGACTGGTCAGGATCCTCATCAGTATGTCGCTATTGACGCGGGCATGAGGGGCTGGTTGGGATGCGACTAAGAGGGTTCCCCCATAGCTGGCTCCCCACGACTTCCAGTCCATCCCCCAGAGGATATCAACGAGATCTTGGTGCCTACGGCTGAGGTGGTCTGCCTTTTCCGGTGTTGTCATTTTTGAGAGCTCCCTAGAGATCCGATCTAGTCGATCCTTCAACTCCTTGTGTCTCTTGTCATCTTGTTTGGACTCCGACCTATGATTATGTTAGGTAGATGCTCAGATTGTCTGGCATGATCTTACAAGACGGAAATGATGGCTGCAATGGTCATTTGGGAACGAATCTCTGTCAATTCCTCCCTCAGAGACTCAATCTCGTCGTTCTTCCACACTGCCTTGAGGGCAGATGCGAAACTATTGGCGGCTGTGCTGATTCTTCCCTTTCCAGACCGATTTGCCTGCAAACCGTGAATGGCCGAATGTAGCTTGTTGCTAGCTTCGATGCATCGCGCCGAGAGTTTCTGTAGAGTCCTATCCGAGGCAGAGGTTGCACTGGACGCTACTGGAAGGCGATCTTGAAGTTGCTTCCCGAGGCTGGTCAGGTCTTCCGACAGGGTTGACAACTCCACTTCGTGCGCAGTGTAACCAGAAGCCGACTGGTAGATTTCGCAGGTGCTGGAGAGGAGGCGAGAACCAAAATCGACGATGCTGATGATGGCGGATGCCGTCTGGAGGGCGGTTATGGGATCCATGATGGATTAAGATGAGGTAAAAACAATGGGAAGAGTAGCATGATTCAGCCGTTAGGCAGCAAAGAGTAGAGGATTGAAAGCGCAGCCTGGTGAGGCTGATGAGCCAAGCCCGCCACATGAACAGGGGTTGTCCAGCTCAGCCCCTTCAACGTGAAGAAAGGCATATTTGAAGGCTGAATTCATGACTTGAGCACAATGGCTCTGCTTACCATGCTGAGAATTGAGTGGCCGTTGCCCCATAATGAAACCCAAGACAGTACTAGGCTGGGATGCTAAGGGGCCAAGAACACAAGAGATAGATATTATACGCTAGAAAGATCTCCCCGACGGTTCCTGGAAAAGGATACGTGATATCTATTAACCGAAAGCATGAAAACGTTCAAAATTTCCTTGTTCAAAATGTTCTTATTGGCAGCTGAGCGACTGGTGATCAAGAGGCAAAACACCAAAAAGAAATTCCTGTGTAACACAGGTGGCTGGATCTCTCTCCCGCCGGGAATTGAACCCGGGTCTCAAGCGTGACAAGCTTGCATACTGACCACTATACTACGGAAGATTGCCAAGTGTTGATGCACTTGGTGTAGTGGGGGGATGTTGACGGCCTTCTCAATTTGAGAGCCATATACCCATTGTTCGTTGCGGTGTTTTACGTTTCAATGGTGGGACCTAAGCGAGATGTCCGTGCGTATCTAACCGCTGCGGATCAATTCCTCCGCTTGAATCTGATTGGCTAAGCTTAGATCCGAAACACATCTCGAGTCTTTCAACCCCTTTCCTTTGCTGAGGAACGAAGCTTTTTTAACCCCAAGCTCAAGCTTGATACTGTCAAACACGCTCTGTTTAACGCAATGTCATCATGTAGTGATGACCGTATCTCTTGCTAATGCGTTTAATGGTCTCTGCCGGACTCGTCATTGAAATAACAATAATAGAAACTTTCAAAATATCCCTGTTGGCAGCCAAGCGAGTCCCAGGTAGCTTACCCGGGGCCAAAACACCAAAAAGCCCAGGTGTAACACAGACGGTTGGATCTCTCACCCACCAGGAATTGGACCATTCTACGCCTACTGTCTGGATTCAACTGGGACTTACAAATAAAGAGTCTCATTGATGTACGTAACACAGATCCAGGCTTTGAATGAAATGCATGAATAAACATGGTGAATCGGAAATACCAAGAAAAGTCAAACTGTCTCAAATTTGCCCAAGGTGGTTTGTCCCTCGTCAACAGATCCTCAACAAGTCATCAGGCTTTCTTCGCTGTCATCTCCGCTTTCTTTTTTGACGTGTACCTCGAGTCTTCGTTCGATGCTTCGTTGGACCCTTCATTCGACGTTTTCTTCGATGGATGTATTCGATGTCATCCCCGCTGTCGTCCTCACTATCGTCATCGCTGTTGTTATCGCTGCTGCCGTCGCTGCTGTCGTCGCTGCTGTCGTCGCTGCTGTCATCACTACCGTCTCCCATGTGGAGGGCGCCCTTTTCGCAGTCTCTTGGAGTCTTCTCGAGCATATAGAACGCTTTGGATACTGGTGTCGGTCTCACTTTCGCCTAAAACGTAAACCTTGGTATCGTCTCTCAAGGACAATTTCATCCTCTCCGCGCTCCCGGCTTCTGTAGTGTCTCGCATGGCCTTGCGTATGCTCTCTTCCAAGGAAGCATTGATATCCACTCCCGTGTCTCGAAGCAACTTGATTGCGACACCATACCTCTCTTCTGGGGAACTCTTGGGTGTGTCGCGGGATTTTCGCTTAGAAAAGTACCGCACCACCGCTTCATGACCGTGTGCTGCAGCAAGATCTACGGGGGTATGGCCTGACTTGTCTTTGGCGCTCATCTTGGCTTTCTTCTCGACGAGGGCTCTGACAACATCCTTATGGCCATGCATGGCGGCCATGTGAAGCGGTGTCTGACCGAGGCGATCCTTAGCGTGAACATCGGCGTGAACATCGCTGTCTGGGGCAATAAGGGCCTTTACGGCAGTGTCGTGTCCGTGTGCAGAGGCCAAGTGCAAGGCGGTTTCTCGGTTCTTGTTTTTTAAATTCACGTTGGCGCTTCTTGCCAAAGCCTCAGTGCACTCAACGTGCCCGCGAGATGCAGCTTGATGCAGTGGTGCATTGCCAGTGTGATCTTGGGCGTCTGGGGATGCCCCAGCCTTAAACAGACACTCGACTCCACTGACCCAGTTGTGCATAGCTGCAAAATGCAGTGGTGTCACTCCATCCAAGCCACAAATCTGAACGTCTGCTCCGGCTTCGATCAACGGGTTGAGTAACGATGGTCTGCATTGTAGACAGGCGTAGTATAAAGGCGTCATGCCGGAAAGGTCTTGAGCATTCACCTCTGCCTCGTGCTGAAGTAGTTGCGTGGCGGCATTGACGTTGCCTCTTGCCGCAGCCCAGTGAAGTGGTGTCCAGTTGAAGACGTCTGTCTGATTGACTCTCTGTCCTCGCCCCTTGGCTGCCTTGATCTCTCTGTCCAAGAAGAACTGGTCAGGTATAGAATAGAGCCGGTGAAGCTCGTCGAACTCGAATGCTTGAGGATATCCTGAAGCCGCCTCTGGCTTGGCATAGGGCAATTGTTTGACCTCGCTTCTCCATTTGCGACCTGATTCTTTATGCAACGTCCTCAAATACGACAGGGTATCCGGGGCCATGGAATCGCCATCAGGCCCCAGCCATTGTTCGGTCAAGTTTTAATCGTCTCCCTTGCCTTGATCAAAGGGTCATGGACTTCGTGCTCGTCATTAGACTCACTTGAAGTATCCACAGAATCGCTCAAGGTGTCCACAGGCTCTCTCAACTCGAGGGCCTGCGTTATGAGATTGGCGTATTCTAGCAGCGCTGCTATGGTCCTTACGCCAATTGCGCTGTTTTTCGGAAAGGTCTGCGCCGTTTTGAATAGCCACAAGTATGGTTTGGAGGCCCTCTTCCAGTCTTGATTCTGTTGGTATCTTTCGCTTGCCTTGAGACTAAGTCAATAATCTTGTTCATCGCTGGCAGTTTGTTTTCCGCGCTCGGGGGGGAGATCATGCTCAGAAAGATCTCGTCTAGACTTCCCAGCCCCGTGTTGGAAACATCTTGAGCAATTCTTGATAGCTCTTCATTTCGGAACTTGAACGACTTCCGATGAGATCTTCCCCCTTCGTCGTAGAGGAGGCTGGAGTCACCGGGTATACACCTGGGCATTGCGTTGGCTGCAGACCACATGAAAGCCGTAAATATTTGTTGGGCGTAAAGTAGCTTTAGAGGAATGAATGAGTCTACAGCCAAGAACTCATTTACAGCAGTGTCGATCGCCGCTCTGCGTCTGCTCCCGAAGTCGATTTTGGGCAGCGGCGAGCTTTGATATCGAGTCCGCCCATGTAATGATTGAGCTGTACGGCTCTGTCTGGGGCAGCACCCGATAACTATGTGATTCTGCACATCGAGAAGTCCCTTGGTATCATCGTGAGCTTTCTCTTTTGCGTCTTCATCAAGCTCTCGAACCCTCGAAACTCTGGTCTCCTTGTGCGGCCTCCACCACTGGAGATCCCGACGGAGGCTGTCCTCATCTTTGCCAAGAAGTCGAAGGCTGGGACCACATAGAGGGCCCTTAGGACGAGGAGAAGTTGCTGTAGTGAAAGTGCTGTTCCTGCTTGAGCCTCGATTTGTTTCGCATCGGTTAACAGAGAACAGCCACAATGAAAGTGCGGCGTCAAGCTCCGCAGCGAGGGTTTCCAAGTCTTTACCGTTCTCCCGCCGTAATGTGAAAAACACGTCCGAGTGGCCATTTGCGTCGACTAGATGCGTCTTCAGCGGCAATGACCATGCAACAGCAGTAGAAGAGCCCAACAGAGTATCCAGTGCAATACCGATAGCCTGTGCAAGAACGCTAGCTTCGACAGAAGTACCAGCGTGCGAGGTCATGAATCCACCCAGTTCCCTCCGAATCCCCTTAGCTTGATGAGCCTTGGAGCTGGAACCTGGCCCTCCCACCGCATTGAGCAGCGGTGAATAAGAATTGGTGCTCCCACCGGTCGCTGCTAACCTCCAATCTCTGACCTCTCTCTCCTTAACATTCCGCTCGGAGGTTGGCCACAAGACGTCATCAGGATCCATCAGTGCCAATGAAAACCACTCTAACTCGAAGTCTGGATCGAAAACTTGTCCAGCGGGGGCTTTGCAAGCCCACGGCGCACTGAAGCTCTGAGAGCTGTCATGATGAGGATTGCTGTAAGTTGGGCGATCGACACTGACCAATGCATCCCGCGCAAGCCAACAAACTGCACGATAAAGCCCGAGAGGCTAATTACTGCACCAAAGAAAGCCTTGCTCTCTTTTATAACGCTTGGACTCTGATCTTTATCCGTTGTATCGCTCTCGTAATCTTGGCGGCTCCTTCGGTTGCTTGCGTGAGCGGGTCTTACTTTGGCCCTTCGACTCGATGTCGCGATGACAGATCGCTCATGGCGGGGGAAGATGGCATACGAGTCAAAAAACTGGTCGCTGACGATCTTGGGTTGCTGCAGCCATATCATCCGCGCTGCCATTCCTTGCATCAGGCGATATCTTTCTTCTTTGGTACTGTTTTCGACGACATGGGCACAGATCAGCAAGCCCGAGACCAGCACCAGTATTCCAACGATAGTGCAGGGGAATGCGTAATCATCGATGGGCTTTTCGTCTTTTAGAGTTGGAGGCCATATGCAGCAAAACCAGAGTACACCAAGACAGCAGATTGGACGAGCATTGCAAAAACGGCTACCAGGAAAAGCTCTCCTCTCCAGATATCGCCGTGGCAGTTGAGTGAGATATTGGGGGAAGCATCTCGCTGGTTGCGAATAATGATAATTTCTGACAATGCGGGTTTTGGTACACCATCTTCGACACCCGAGCGTTTGCGCTTTGCTACCGAAGAGCGTATTCGACGTAGACGGTCTGTGACGCTGTTCTCTGGCAAACAGTCAGCGTATTCTACCCCATAGTAACCATGGATCGCATTACTAACCGGCCCTTTTCACGTATCCTTTGTGCAGGGCTTCATCGAGGCTAAGAACCTGAAACCCCAGTGCTTTCTTATGCTCACCATTTTTGGGAACCAAGCAGATGAACTCTGAGATGGGAGCTGTCCCCATGCACCTTACCACATCGTTGCCGTTCCACAGCTCACAGACTTCATTCGAAGTAGATGACATCAATTCCGCTTCAGCGACAGCAATGTTCTCCCTGGCTCTCCCGACTAGGGCTTTCAGCCATGAAGGGCCGCCAACACGAATAGCACTGACAATGATCGTGATGATGCCCAACGGAGCCATGGCGAGGATAATATTATCAGCCCAACCTATGGACTGGCTCATGAATTGCATGGTGGCTCGCTCGCCAAAAAGTGCTAGTAGCCTAATCGCGTCAGAACGCTTGAACTGGGAGGTGGTTTTCACACGTACGGTGCAAGATCCGAGAAGAGATTGTTGGAGAAATCATCGCCAGAATCAGCTGCGACATGCGCGACGCATGCCGCAAAGACGAGCAGAGAAGGGTGAAAGCTGAGACACATGCTCATAACTCACGCTGGTGATATGCAGTGGGAGTTGGTGATGAAGAGGGACAAGTTGGAGCTGTGTAGTGCCAGCGACAGCCTTATCACTCCATGGTATTTTTATTAGTAACGGTGAAAGGAAGAAAAGGCATCTGACAAGAAGGTGCGGGAAAGGAGAGCAAGGGACTTGAGCGAGGACATGAATATTGTCTACGTGATGCCTCTTCCTCTCACAGTCGGGGCGATATGTCATCTTTTGCGTTACCACGCTCTCGAATCAGCTGGAGCTACGTGTTCTTGCCGGAAAAAGAATGCGCCCAAGCGAGCATTCAGTTGCAGTTCGCTCCACGTTTGTCTAATAACTAAGCGCTGCCAGATTCTGCGGCTGAGTGAATGACAGGGGTTTTCAGCGGTGATGAGAAACGCCATCGGGCTCTGGTCGACAGACAAATCCCACCACAAGTGCGGAATTGGATGCCGACTACCGCATAACGGCCTCAAAAAGGTAGGTGGCATTAATAAAGTGGCATATTCGTCGCGGGTGCAGCAAAGGCATGATGGTGAAACCAGGTCGCGAACACAGTGATAGCGTTCAATCGAGCAGTCCGTGGATTCCCGAAAACTCAGCTTTTGAGTCTTTAGTGTCATTCAGAATAACTTGACAACAGACTTCGCATTGATACTTATGGTTCCGTTCTGCGTCAGATTGTAGCCCGAGTGAAGAGAGGAATGGAGTTACTGCCTTCACGCAGATACTTGGCTTGGAATATGGGGTGAGCCCTGCCCGCTGCTAACTATTGAAATGCAAATAACCTTGCAGTGTCTTGATATATTCGGGTCTATCTTATACTAGGACCAGTATTACAGTGTCCAATCATTTGCTGAAGGATCAATCATCAAGTTCCACACGGAAGGCTGGACCAGGAGTGTGAGCACTCTTCCAACTGTGCTCGACCAGCAGAGAGAGGAACAGCTGCACGAAGTTAAGTTTGATGTGCGATGGAATGACTATAGAAAAGCACTTCAAGATATATCCCTCTGATGTTCAATGCTGTCAGTAAGGACACATATTGGTGCCAGGGACGATCTGCAAAGCACCCCCGGTTGGGCAGTTATGGAATCACATCGGGGCCAACGCGCGCCTGTTGACAGAAAATAAAACAAATCACGGCTTTATTTCTTTCTGTACTATGCTCTTGGAAGTAAAAAAAAAACCATAAAAGACTAGAAAGGGCAAAAAAGGCAAAAAGGGGTATCCGAAGGCTCACCCACCGCTTCCGCCTGCTTGAGCCATTTTGCCTTGGTTTAACAAAGGAGCTGGCATGGAGGGAGCGTGCTTTATAGCCACGTCTGACATCTCAAGGGTCGGAACCAACCACGTTGGATACCCCATCTGTGTCACTTCACCCTGTCATCGAAAGCTTGTGTGGTGTCCCTGCCTCAACCCGAGCAGTTCTTTGTTCTAGCCACAGCCAGGGCATGTGACAACTCTTGGCAGCACTGAGTACTTTAGGCCAGGTAGACATGTCTACTGAGGTAATGCGTTTCGTATGGTTGTCAAGGCTATCTCTCCCCATGTCGCAGGATTACTGGCAAGTACAAAACAACGCCAAGGTCCATGAAGGTCCTGTCGAACTAGATGAAGCCATCATTTCTCGTGACATTTTTCTTACCGACGCTGGTGCCAATGTCTTTCTTACTAGTCCTCTAGGTCTCCCTCCAGATGCCGTCGTCAAAGGCTGCCAGGGCCATAGCAGAAGCAACTGGAATACCACAGCGCGGCTCGACCTCGATATCCAGGGCTCGCAACTCTCCTATTTTCTCAAAGCAAGTACTTCTTTCACCTGGCCAGCCATGGATAGCTACTCATCAAGTATACAGCGTAGGGAGGGGCCTAACGCCTGTCCATGAAGCTAATCAACAAGATAATTCCGGAGTTTTCTCCCACACCAGTCGCTTGTGGAAACTGCAGAATTCTGATGGCTATTTCATTCTCTTCTCTTTCCATGACCCCGGTGAAGACAAGCCCCCAATCCCACTCTTCACCGACGCGGTCGCTCAACTCCACACCCTCAGCATCGACGCGAATCCCACTGGCAAATTCGGCTTCCACATAGCTACATATAATGGGACCCTTTAGCAGGACAACACTTGGACCGATACATGGGAAGAATTCTATGTTAGAGGGATGCGGCACAGGCTGAAACTTGAGGAGGAGACGAGAGGACTAAGTGAGGAGCTGCAACAGCTGTCAGGCCCATTCTTTGACACGGTCATCCCGAGACTGCTTCGACCTCTGGAGACAGGCGGGAGAAGCATCAAGCCTGTGCTCCTCCACGGTGACTTGTGGCTCGGGAACGTGTCTACTCAAGCTGAGTCTGGAAATCCTGCGCTTGGTGCGGGATGATGACGACATTGACTGGGCACAAAAATGTCTAGAAAGCTATCACAAACGCATTCCGAAATCCGAGCCTAAAGGTGACTGGGATGCCAGGAACGCCATCTACTCCACGTTGGTGTTCTCTCTTTCACATCGAGCTTCCCAACTGTCTTGCTGACTTGACGTGGTAGTCGTGTAATCATCCATGACTCGACTCTTTACCCGGAGATTCCACTCTTCAGAAGAATGTACGTACTTGTCCACTTCTATTTGCTTTTCTGAGCACTCAACAACCGCAATGGCCCAGCTTGATCGAGGAGATGCGAAAGCTAGTGGAGGAGTTCTCTGGAGCACCAGCACACGGTCTGATCAACTCGGGCAAGCAGTTAGGGCTGTAGATTTGAGCCAAGCTAGATAGACGGGAATTGAGTGCTTTATGACGAAACACATCTCCGTATCTACCAAGTGCTACAAGGTCTAATCTCACTAGCCTTCGCAAATAGCCTCTTCCTCGGCCACGACATAATCATTCCAAGGAAGGCAATGAGACTCACAACCAACAGCCTAATCTCTCCACTGTCTATTACATTATCCTGTCTCTCCCTTTTGTCTTTCAGGAGGATACCTCCACGAGCTAGGTCGGCCTGGGAATCTTGCTCATGGCATTCTTGATCCAGTCAAATCAGCATATCATTTTCCCTTTTCCTAATCCCCTTGCCAATTCTATCATGATGAGAGCTTTTGTTCCGTAGAAGCTTGAGGCATTGACATCGCTTGTGTTGGCGCGTAGTTGCTAGGCACTTGGACCGCCAGATCAGAAGCATACACTTGAGTTGTGCCGCTGTGGCGCTTAGTTGCAACCCTCCTCTTACAGTTCGAACAACTGTGGTGGATATCTTCGGCCCATCCGGCAAGGCTGGGAAGACAAGCCAGGCAGATGCAGACTAAGCAACAAAGGACTGAAAGGAGACTTTAACCAGCTATTAGTCACTTGTCTCGTCAATATTCGTAGTCATTCTTACCACTGAGTATCACTCCCTTCTTTCGAAATAGTCGTTTCGGTCCGTCTCTTGCAGAACGGACAATCGATAAATTCCGGCCTCTCTCCCAATCTGCTAAGGGGCGTCACCATTTCAGGAGCCGGGGCATCGTCGATCTTCAGTTCATTCCCTGGTGCCACCTTATTGGGAAATTGTTCAGGTGCTGAGACGGTATTTTCCCTGTACATTGTTTAGCTGGTCACGCTTCAAGGGACAGGTGGGTGGATCGTACTCTGTCTGAATCAGATCTGCGGGCACCGTTTTAGCTGGTCCAATGCCAGGAGTCGTTGTAGTTGCCGCAGTTGAGGCCATTTTCAATCGCAATACATGGGTAGGTCAGGTGGGCTTGCAGCGTAGTTAGAGACCAAACTGGTTATTTAAGCACGGGTATAACAACGGCTATTAACTGGTTTATAAGGCGTGAGACCACTGTTTCTTGGCGCCTGAGTTCGCCCGGTTACAGTGAGGAGATTCCACCCCCTGCAGCAGCCGAGGCAATCTTCCTATTGTCACCCCCAAAGGATGCGGCGCAGCACCTCTCCTGGTCTCCGATTGGCATCGGGCACGACAGGGGGGGCCGAATTCCATATTTTAAATACTTGGCACCTGAGTTTGTCTCAGTTTCATTATGTGGTACAACCGAAGGCAAGGAATGCCCCAGCCTCGATCGTTCCACCTGAAACAAGTGCGACTCTGCAAGGTACAATAAGGACTCGCTTATAAGACTCACAAGCTAATTCTCGCATTTAACGCGAGCCTTCAGCTATCATCATGCGTCTACTCAAAGTCGCCTCTGTCGACTCCCCTCGGGGTCTGGAAATGGTCGATTTCAGCCCCAACAATGTTCCTCCCTATGCCATTCTGTCTCATACCTGGACCGACGACGAGGTCATCTATACAGACGTTGTTTCCAATAATGCCAAACAAAAGAGCTCATATCACAAAATTGAATATACCTGTCGGCAAGCGATCGCCGACGGCTACGAGTATGCTTGGGCCGACAACTGTTGCATCGACAAGCGCAGCAGTGCGGAGTTGTCAGAATCGATCAACTCTATGTTTGAATGGTATAGCAAGGCCGAGAGATGCTATGCGTATCTGACAGACTGCCCTGGAGATGTCGACATGGCTTTACTCGACTCTGCGTTTACCAGCAGTCGGTGGTTCACAAGAGGGTGGACACTACAAGAGCTGGTGGCACCCAGAGACCTCATCTTCTATGGTGAGAACTGGGTTCGCGTCGGCGAAAAGAAAACCTTGAGCAAGACTCTGTCAACAATTACGGGTATAGACGAGGACATCCTGATAAACAATCGTCCAATCCAGTCTGCGAGCGTCGCAAAGAGAATGTCCTGGGCAGCCTCACGTCAGACGACGCGACCTGAGGATGTCGCTTACTCCCTAATGGGGCTTTTTAGCGTCAACATGCCGATGCTATATGGAGAAGGAGACAGGGCGTTTCTCCGACTGCAGGAAGAAATCATGAAGCAATCTGACGACCAGTCAATTTTTGCCTGGACAGACCGAGATGCCTCTCCGGATGCACATCACGGTCTCCTCGCCAAATCGCCCACCAACTTTCGATTCTCCAACTCGGTCGTACCTTACGAAGACTGGGAGCCGAGAACCCCATACTCAATGTCCAACCGAGGCCTTCGCATTGATCTTCACCTCACTCGGCAAGACGGCGATCTCTTCGTCGCTGCCATCGATTGTCCTTCCCCAAAGGACTATGAGAACAACAGTTTCCTAGCACTCTACCTACGGAAGGTTTCAGAGGGTGACGAGCAGTATGCACGTGTCCGAGTGGGTCAGTTTGCCCAGGTCAATGAGCGAGGCAACCTTCGCTCGATATACGTCAGGCAAGATGCCCAACAGTCTCCAGTTGAGGGAGTGTTTCCAACTCACGTTCTCCAACTACGTAAAGGCCCTGATCCGACCGCATACGTTGTAACAAGAATCTTATCCTCGCCCGGAAGCGTACTTGGCGAGTTTGAAGCCGTCACTTCATCCAGAGCATCCCCGCGTGCATGGCTCTCGAGGAAATGGACCACCACATACCGACTCAACAAGGCAGCCGGCCAAGCCTCCGTAGGAATAGTTTTCAGACGTGACGACAAGGAGCGACTGCTGGTGATGCTCGGCTCAGCCCCAGGACTAAAGGTTGCGTTTCACGCAGTAGAGCTGCCCATGTCCGTAACCGCAGAAGGCGAGGAGAAAGGGATCACACCGACATTTGAACAGATGCAGCCTTTATTTCGGCCGAACCTCTTTGGAGAGCATATCTTCCTCGACTATCACAGTGTCCGAGTCGATGCACAACCAATGGTACACAAATCGTCCAAATACTACTTGATCGACATCCAGATCGAGGTGGTCAGAGAGTCGTCGCGGTTCCTGGAAGCTTGGGAAACCATCAAGCGCGCAGAAAGAGCCCTGCAGGCGGAAATACAGGCCAAAAACATGGAACAGAGGGAGTTGAAGGATTCAGATAAGAAGGGGTGGCGCCGGTTGCTATCTTGGTGAGCCATAACCAGCCTCTTGTGAGCTTGCATGCACAAGGCTGCTTCTTCGCAAGTTTCCCTGGGATTAAGATGCTAGAGCTTAGTCTCACTACTTACATGGAACTCAACTCCGGCTGTAAGCATCTAGTATTCATTTCAGGCCATACAGGGCCTAACAGTGTCCACGAGCATGTCTCAGACCCCAGTTAGGTATATGATAGAGCCTGCCATCATGGCACGGAGCAGCCCACGTCCAATCTCAAGACTCCCTCGCCACCCACAGTTAATTGGCGTAGCTCTGGGCTTCCTCAACTAGGTTGTGGGCGTCAATAGTCCTGTAGGCAAGCCCACTGGCCCCTGTATTCGCGCGCCCACGAACATGTTCAATACAGAAATTGGTCTGCCCACCGTGTACGCTTTCCAGGTCACGAAGAGTGTCATTGATGCACTCCCAGGACTCGGCGTGTTCCAAGTAGGTCCCATTCCCAAGCCTCCAACCGTTCTGTACACAAGTTCGAAGATCTCCTTGCATCATGCTTGTGAGGTATGCGGAGCTTGTCCTGATGCAGATGTTCGAGTACGGATTACCACTGGAGAGAAGATTGCGAATACTGGTTAGGGCGTATTTCAAGGCCTGGATCTCGGCAAAGGAGAATGTTTGCGGCATTGGATCTGGGACAAGACCAGAGGAGTTGTTGCGAGAGTTTGGACCGTAATAGACGGCCCATCCTGCGCGCGGACATTGTTCGCGACGGGCGCCGTCGATGGCAAGGAAAAGCCAGTTCGTGTCGGGTTCATCAGCGCCTGTTTCGGGATTTTTTATCGCCAGGTGCGAAGTTCCTGTCTCCTCCTAGTACATGATTTTGTCGCTGCCCATCACCATCTTGTCGTCGATTTCTTGGGTCGTCCTTGATAGAGATAGATGCCTGTAATTCTTTGATATGGATGGGATGGTGATGCCAACTTGAGAGGTCGACGGCCGAGCTGTGTGGGTAAGTTGAAGGAAGGAGTCTTGTTCACCACGTGCTACATCACGTGGCACCCCGTTCTTTAACATGACGGGAACAAAAGAAAACCTAACCTTCGCCTCTGTTTCTTGCATCGTATCCCTTTCATTACCTTAAGTCAAAGTCCTGTCCCACTTTCCCACGAATATCTCATACTTCGCCTCGAGTTTGCCTCAGCCCACTTGATGCTTCATAGGTCTCTTGACCTACCCGTGTGACGGGGGGTGCAGGTCAGTCATTCGCACTATATCATAAAGCTAGCAAGTTAAGGATAATATATTTGCTAAGACCTTATTATTATACTCTTATTTTATTATAATTAAAATCTAATATTATCACATTATGTTAATTTTTTATCATAAAGTTATGATATTACTCTAATAGTATGAAGTAAGCCATGTGTTACACTATCCTGGATACCCCTTCCCCCGGGTAGGAAGCCAACCCCTGGAAGACTTGTTACCGCACGACAAGAGGCCTCACCATCGTTTTGACCATGTCTCGTCGCCCCCAGCCTCTAATGAGCGTCTTGGTACGCCAATGTCGACAGGCTTGGGTCAACAAAACTTGTAGCACCATGAAGTAAGACATCCGTAGCAGCAGGATAGTTATGATTGTAGACTTGTATTGTTGCTATCGTCGGAGACTCATACGAGTAGTTGAAATACAAGAATGCTATATAAAGCTAGCGCATATCCAAAGTTTAGCCCCTTCAAGGTGAAACCCTATGTAAGTCGTTGTCTTGGGACAAATATCGTGTAAGGCCAAGAAAGGTAGCCAAGATGGTCGCCATTTACTGGTTTGGCCAGCAACCGCGCCAAGAGCCTGTAACCTGCTCAATGGCATTGTTAACCTGCCAGGCGAGTCTAAGATGACACGTCAGTGAGCGATATATTGTTTTATACAATTAGACTACACTTACCCAGCAGTAGTGCTCAGGTCAGCTTGCCACCAGCCATCATCGCGCTTCCAGCACTGCCAGTTGTGAACAGTGAGGCCCTTTCCACGAATGGCAGCCAAGAAGCACTGGCCGTATCTATCCTCGCAGTAGCCCTGGAACTTGAAGGAAAGGCGCTTCAGGCCGCCATCGCCCCAAGAGCCGTTGCACTCCCAGCCGTCAGCCATGGCGGCAGGGGCAGAGGCAGCCACGAGAGCCGTAATGGTTGCGAGGGAGAACTTCATGTTGAAGAAAAGGTAAAAGATGTCTGTAAGGTGGTTGGTTGATTGTTTGTTTCTGCTGTGATTGTAGTTGCTGTTGATGGAAAAAGATCGTGTCTTCGGTCTTCCCTTTTATAATTTGCATCTTTGTGTGCCAGCTCCTTCGTAGCCTCATTTGTTTCACTCGGCTTATAGAAATTTCTGTAATGGGTAGAATAATGCGCTTGAAACTATGCATTCCTAAAAAAGACCTATCTTTCATGCAGATCAGAATGCTGACTGCAAGGGGTCGAGTCAGATCTGGATGATCACTGCGAGGGAGTTCCTTCTAGCCCACACTCACCCCCTATATTATTTCAAAAATTCCACCATTGGCCTACCTCTCCTTCATCTGTTGTCCTACACAGACCCTAATTTCCCGCTTCCCAGTGCTCAGCTCAGCCAAGAGAGCCAACCATTCGGCCCAGCATCGCCATACTCGTCTCGGATGGGTCTTTTCCCGTTAATTCGCGAAACCACTCACTTGGCGAGCATGCGCCGCAGTGATATTCTGCTACCAATATCCCGTCAGTGGCGCCCTCCCCCCAGAGCTATCCACCGATCGCCCGAGCTGAGAAATCCTGTCATCCGTCGTAAGCTGGGATGGGGGCGGGTCAGTGTCGCATGTTCAATGAGATCGACATCTTGGGGTAGTTTTCAACTGCCGCAATCCTTGTCAGCGGGACGTGCCGAGATCTTATATACCCAGTTGGAGCATTCCGACTGGGCGCCACCTGCACGACCTTCCTATGCTGTCAGCATCCAAGTCAGCTTAAGCCCTGCTCTCCACACCACGGTAGACCTGCTACCTATCATTCTCATGCAGCTCCAAGTGGGAAATGAGCCTAAGAAAGACATAGTTCAAAGAAGGAAGGCTCAAGATATGGTGAAAGGGGCAGGTGTGACTTTTCTCGATAACCTTTTACTGACGATCTCGGACCTCAAGCCTCTCATGCACCTTTATGATGGATAACAATGCGGAGGAAAGACCCTCCGCTTACTGTAAGTATGTATTGAGACAGTCATCTAGAGTCCTCCGGACTTCACAAAGTCTTGCAGAAGGATTCAGGGAGCACTCGGGCTTACTATGCGGTAGCTTATTGAGGCTTAGAGCCAGCCCCCAAGAGCCCAAGTCTCCTCGTCTGCGCTATGTGCTGCAAAAGCGTATGGACTTTGGCAGCGTCGAGTGATTCGACCATAATGAAGGGTTAGGAACTGCCTGGAAGCGGGCCCCGATGAAGCTTGCCAAGGCAAACAAGCATAATGCAGCTTACTGCGTTCTCTCAAGCGACTAATCTGGCGAAGTGCCCCTCAGGGCTAGTCTATGGAGGCTTGCTGTTTCTAGGGCTCGCATCTAATTCTCATACCTGATGGCTGGTGAGGGGTTTGATAGAACAAGCGTTAAGTGGACAAGACAATTGAGAAGACTGGAAGACCTGAAATGTGAACTACACGGGTCTGCAATTTTTCTTAAGTATCTTCATTTTATTTCGGAAGTTGATTTACAACTTTGAAGGCCTGCCGAGCAGTATACAGCACATAGAAAGTTCCTATTGCGCTCGAAACCTCAATATGGTTATAGGGTAAGCCGGGGCAATCGGGAGTTACCGCAGTCATCTCCTCAGACATTAACCGGTCGTGCCAGGGGCTTATGTTAACAGAAAACCTGGGCATCGGTTCATGAGTGGTGAAGAGTTTGTTCACAATGTGACATTTGTAGTGAGTGCAACCAAGGTATGTTGATGGTTTGAGCAAGCCGATAGAAATTTAACTACTGTTCGTCGCCTCGGGACAATCCGAGAGTACGGCCTCACTTGACTTTCCTCTCAATGCACTAATTTTATTGGCTCTTGTTAGGCGAGGTCTATGAATCATTGCTCGTACAGACTTGTGCAGCTGTGTCAGCCAGAGTTGTACAACACATCAAAGTTAAGCGAACCGAGTACTCGCACGTTACACCCAATATTAGGGAATGAGCTCACGCTGGAAGGATTCAAATACACTTGACATATCAACAAGACTCCACGTCGTCTATTCCTCAGCGAAATACTAGCAACGCACCTCCCAGGCCCTGTTCTCTGCCTGCGCCGCCACCGCCAATCGCTCAAGCTTCGCGTCCCAACCGGAATGCCCCTTACCTCATTTGGAGGATCGACACACTAGCTCTGACGTCAGTGGAACCCGAAGCGAACACTGCTTGTCTTGGCTGACCCTGATTTGGGACGAATCCGCGGGCAGCTGAAAGCTGATGTCTCAGTCTTGACCCAATAATGACCGCAGACATGTCGTCAAGGCAGGTACATGGCGCAGTGATACTCGGATCCGATGATGTATGATGTCTGTGGACGGGATCTTGGTAGCGAGCTCGCGGCCTCTTAAATAGAGCTGTCCCAGGTTTGCCAATACTAAGTTCAAAACCTAACTCATTATTCTCTTTTCATTCATCAAACCGCAAAAATGGTGATTCTAGTTACTGGTGTAAGCAAGTTAACCTTCTCCCTAGGATACGGTGTACTAACGGCGGTGAAAGGGAGCTGGCTTCCTCGGCCGCAACTTGGTGCAACTTCTTCTCGACCACAATCACGAAGTAGTAGTCATTGATTCATTATGGACGGGCTCGCGCAGCAACTTTGATGGCCTAAGAGGCAACAAGAAGTTACGATACATCCAGTGCGCGAATCCATCCCCATCACCTCCTACATTCTAACGTGCCAAGGTCGGATGTGAGAGACCCTTTGCCCTCTATAGCCGGAGTCGACCAGATCTACCATCTCGCATGCCCCGCAAGCCCGGTACACTTCGAGACGCGCCCAATAGATATCTTACAGACTTGCTTCAATGGAGCGACGAATGTCTTGGACTACGCAGTCAAGCACAACGCCCGGATACTACTAACCAGCACCTCAGGTACCGCCTCACCAATTGCACAACTTCTACCGTTTACTAACACCACGTATCAGAGGTTTACGGTGATTCTCAGATCCCATGCCAATCAGAAGACTACCGAGGGAATGTGAATTGTTTTGGCCCCCGCGCCTGCTACGACGAGGGCAAGAGAGTCATGGAGGCCCTGGCATACGGGTACCATCTTGAACACGGACTAGAGGTTCGGATCGCCCGGATCTTCAATGCGTACGGGCCATTTATGGGCGAGGATGATGGCCGAGCAGTCCCCAACTTTATCATGGCAGCATTGAAGGGAGAGCCCATGACCATCTTTGGAGACGGACATTCTACCCGATGCTTCCAATATGCCAAGGACTGCGTGGAAGGATTGGAAGCACTCATGAACAGCGACTACTCCAGTCCCGTTAACATTGGAAGCGACTGCGAGATCGAAATCAGCGAGATTGCAGAGACGATCGCTCAAGTCGTTGCTTCAAAACTGGGACACCGGAATCCCGTGCCGATCAACCTGCTCCCAGCAAGGGAGGATGATCCAATCAACAGAAAACCGGACACGACGCTTGCGGAAACTGTTCTTGGTTGGAGACCCAAGGTTTCGTTACAGGAGGGCATCTCAACGACGGTGGACTGGTTTATTGAGAGGGAGGGCGAATTGGTGAGCAGACTCTAGAAAGGGGAGATGAGAAGATATAGACAGCGGATCTTATGAAGCGAACAAGCGAGTGTAATAATTCATCTGCCATCCTGATAACGGCGCCCGTCATGGTCTAAAGGTGCGCTGTGGCAGCCGTGCTTTCAACGGCCTCGGCCATCACTTCGGTAGCCATCAAGACTTCCTCATCTCGGCCTGTCCACCCAACTACTTGGAAACTGCACGGCGCACCATGCACAGCTTCAGGATCATCTTGAGAGACATTTTGGTCAGATTTGCAGGGATCGGAAAGAATAGGAAAACTTACAATCCTCCATTGTCTGCGAGTCAATGGCCCTGTCTGCCTTCAAGAAAGGGATAACGGAGGCGGGACACTAGATAGTTGAATCACCAGTTAGTAAAGGTCTCTAGGAAGGTTCCCCTTGACCACTCACATCAAGAAGGTTCCAAATCATTGTATACCAAGGCACACCATATTTCCCATGGGGCACAGCTGTTCCGCGACTTCCAGGGCACAGCAACACATCAATCCCATTCTCCATCCAGACTTTGTGCCAGGCTTGACGGTATTCCTCACGGTCACGGTTGAAATCCCATAGGTCATCCAATGTGTACTCGCGTGGCTCAAGACCCGAGGCAGCATTGATGTCGAGCAATGCCTGGATTGGCTGCTCATCTCCGTCTGCGAGAATTTGCATTATCTGGTTTTTGTTGTCCAGCTTTGTTGAATTCGCAAAGATTATGGCAGCCTGCGCGAGCGGCAAGGGGGCTGATATGGGCTTGACTTGGTGGCCTGCTGCTTTCATAGCCAGGGCCGCTGCATCCAAGGCCCGAGCAACGGGTGGAAAGATGGGGAGCTCGGAATCGCCAGTCCAGTATCCGATTGTCAGCTGCTTCTTTCTTGGGACGTCTCTCCAGGGATTACAAAGAGCTGTCGAGTCACGAGTCCAGGGTTCCCTCTGGATAACCGTCTTGCAAAAGAGGGTCAAGTCTCGGGCGCTTTGAGCGTGCGGTCCCAGGCTGGGAGCGACTCCTGGCCAGCCTTTGGGTATCAGAGCCTGTTGGCCGCTCCAAGGAATACGGTTGGCCGTCGGCTTGAACCCGAAAGCGCCACAGCATAGAGACGGGGCTCGGATAGAACCTCCAATATCACTGCCCACACCGAGCAGAGATCCTCGGAAGCCAACCAGCGCGCCTTCTCCTGAGCTGCTTCCGCTTGGGGTGAGGCTTAACTTGTGAGGGTTCAAGGTGTGTCCGAAGACGTTGTTCATGCCTTCGCAGACCTGATATATGTCAGTCACACTGAGACGCCAAAGAAGCAAAGGTTAGAACGCACAAAGAGAGTCTGGGGGACGTTGGTTTTGCAATACAGCACTGCGCCAGCTTCCAAGAGCATATCCACTATGACCGAGTTTCCGTCAGCCTTGGGCTTGGTCAGATATGACACGAATCCGAGAGTAGCCGCTTCGTCTTTGACCATCAACATGTCCTAAGATACGAAAATATCAGTGGACTGCACCAATCATCAAACGATTTTCTGAGGACAAAGCAATTCCAACCATCTACTGACCTTGAGACTGATGGGCATCCCGTGAAATGGCCCCATAGGCTTCCCCTCTCTGGCGAGGAAGTCATCACACTCCTTTGCTCGCTCCAAGGCTTTTTCAAAGAAAATCTCTGTCAAGCAATTTGTCTATGACAGCATCAGTACTTCTACACAACATCCAAGTAGACAGGGAGATGCAGACCAGTTGTTGTGCGGCGGCAGCGCGCTTGCAAAAGGCAGTTGTAACTTCGACCGACGAGATGGCCCCGGCGGCCATCATCTCGATTATCGTAGAAGCATCGTACTTTTCCGTAATTTCACGTTCTCTATGGGAAAGGAGAATCGTGTTGTTGAAAAGTTCAAAGGCGCTGACGTCCGACGTGTGGTGGATCTGGTTGGTGATCTTGTCTGGGAGGCGCCATTCAGGACAAATCTGAGCATAGAGATGGGCTCGCTTCGCCTCAATGAGCGCTTTCCAATCCGCAGAAGGCATGTTGCCAAATATTTATGTAATAAATTCTAGATGTCAAGATAGATGGGTCTAGATGAGGGACTCTTGGGGAGCTACTTGATAGAGAAGTCCACGACAAAGTTCCTCGGCCGCCATTTATAGAGGTTGAGCAACACCTCACAGGATGAAGCAGATGCTCAGTTCCCCATCAGCCCCCCTTCGAAGCCGAGGAAGGATCAACCCAGCCGAGGCAGAACCAAGCCAAGACTAGCGACCACAATCAGTGATTGAAGTTCATTGATTTGTAAAGGATCAAATCCGTGGCTAGCAACGAGTTGAGTTGGGTTGGGGATAAGCTAGAATCCCCAATTGGGTAATTTCTGGAGAAGTGATGGTTGTATCATGCACTCCACGAACAAGATAAACGTTGAGCTAGTTGACCCCTGTCAACACCCTCCTGTTGGCGCCGGGGACATTGAGAGTCCGATGGTGGGATGACCGATGAGGGGAAGTACAAGAGGACCGTGGGATGTGTTGAGTACATCACGTTTGCTGTGATAAGCCTTGAAGGGTGGTAGCTATCTGTAACAATGAGCAACAGACAGCATGCCCTCTTCCATGATCTTGGGTGGGATTAGTACCCATGACCCCGACAGACGCTATTTGTGACTAACAGCTATTGCTGCACCGACCGAGCATACGAAAGAGGAGTAATAAAGAGCCTTGATTTCTATAAAGGGGAAGCGGCACAAAGCCGTTTATAAGCATGACCGCGCGGACCACAGGCAGGTCTGTGCGCGACCAATCAGCGGGAGGGGCTTACGTAACACACCCCCCATTTCAACGCGCTGATAAAGCCGTTGAAATGTTCCCAATTTGGAATGTGAATAGCCTCACAGGCTGCAAACAAAGGAAATTCCCAAAAACAGTAAATGACAAAGAGAGAGCTCGAAGAGCTATTGTGACCGTAAACACGCACCAAATCACCTCTTTGGGCGCTCTGTGAAGTGATAAAAAAGGCCCTGCCGAGATTCACGGATTCTGACTTCAACACTTCACATCAACAACAACCTCTTCTTCTTCTCATCTTCTCTCCAACAACAACAGCAGTATGGTGTGTATGCTCTGTTCCGCCGTCATCGATCATTCCTTCGTCGTTGCACTGCTCACATAGCTTTTGTAGGCTCTCTCTAAGTCCGCCGCCGCGAAGAAGCGCCCCTCGGGTGGTGCCCAAGCCCGCCGCTCTAAGCGCGTAAGTGTGAGCAGTATTTGTTTTGTCGTCTTCGCTAACTTGCATTGAATAGAATGCCAAGAATGCCGCCGCGAAAAAGAATGTTGTCGCCTCCTCCGCTGCCGCCAGTGGCCCTGCTGTGCGCTACACAGCACGAAACCCTCCCCCGGGCTGGAAGCCCGAAGCCCTTGACCCTCCCTGCGAGAATTGCATCCGTGGGGTGATCAGTGGAAAACGTGGTTCTGTGAGCTGTTTCTCCGTGTACGGCTTGTCCAACCGGTGCCATAGCTGCTTTGATGGCGGCCATGCATGTGATCCTTGGTACGTTTTATCTCCCTTCTTACTTTTCCGAGCATGATAAAGCTGATATTGTGCTTAGCCGCGCTGCCCTCGCCCCCCTCGCCAAGCGGTATGTCATCGCCGCGCAGTACTGCGAGGATAACATCCCCCTGGAGGATGAGGAGGATCCCAACGATCCTTATGTTTGGTCTGAGGACGACCTTCGCGAGCATAAGGTAAGTCAGCATTAGAAGGCTTGTTCTATGCTCAGTTTTGACTAAGTGAGCAGTTCGAAAAACGTCTGAAGCCCGCGATGCGCATGGTCCTCGATCTCCTGGACGAGGACGAGGATATCCACAACTTTTTCGAGCCGTCTGCCTACGCAACCCCCGCTCAGGGAGCCGTTGCCGGTGGTTCTGGTGCTGCTGGTGATGGGCTTGGCGCTGTGGTTTCGCAGATGATCTCCCAGCAGGTGCAACAGGCTATGCAAGGCAACTCTCAGCCCTAAGCGCTATAAAGCAGTGGATTCATAGTTGATGTGCGGTGTTTGTTGTTTTATGCGCAACCAAGGTAGTCAGCTGGTTTTGACTTAGTGAATTGATAACGTTGAACGGTGCCCAACTACTTTTGTGCTTTGTGCGAATTGAACATGTTAAGCTGTGCTCGGAATCGCTCAAACTTCTGCCTTAGAAGGGCCTTTGTAAGCCCATCTGCTGGCATTCGAGCCGTTGGAAGGTATGTGACTGTGAACGACTTCTTCTCAACTTCTTGCCTTAGCCACATGTGATGTATATCTACATGGCGCAGGCGAGTAGCTAATCGTGTGCTCTCACCAATCACTAGACGAATCGTCTGCTGATTATCACATCGTATGTCCCATGGAATCTCAGGGTCGAACTGAAGCTCGTGAAAAAGGCGCTTGAGACTCATGGTTTCCTTCGCGGTTTGTTCCAAAGCAAGCAGCTCAGCTTCGGTGGTGGACGTAGTGACTGTTGCTTGCCTGCTCGCCTTCCACGTTATCAGCCCACCGAAAAGACTGATAAGGTGGCCTTGTGATGATCTTCTCGTGTCAGGGTCATCAGCAAAGGAAGCGTCGCTTGCAATCACCATAATCCCTATTTCACTGCTCTGTCCATAGCGAATAGAGCAGTGCCGAGTAATATACAGGTAGCGGATAGCTTGGTCTGCAGCTTTCTGATGTTCATCACTCGGGTTGGTGAGAAACCTTGATAACGTTGACGCAGCAAATGCCGCATCAGGCCTCACCATGATTGCTGTGTAGAGCACAGAACCGACCTTTTCTTGATAGATTCTGATCTCCTGAGGTGTAGCTTGGTCTGTTCTCTTCTTGAACTCTGTCACAGGGATTGGTATAGCAGGAAAGGTATTCTGAGCAGTTGCCCCGAATTTCGCTGCTATCTTTTCAATATAGGAATCATGGCAAATGTCAATCGTGTGCTTGGTGCGGTCACGAGCGATCCTTATGCCGAGAAACCATTCTGCCTCTCCCTTTTCTGATAGTTCGTAGGTTGCCTTGATCCCTTGAATGATCTCGTGAGCAGAGGAAGCATTGTTCCTGTGATAGAAGACGAGGATGTCATCTACAAAGAACACGAGGTATGTATCCCTAGCCGGCGTATAGAATAAGCACGGCCCTCCTTGCTCGATTCCATACCAAGATGCCTCAAGGTCTTAGAGAAGGTGTCAAACCATAGCTTTGGCGAGTCCCTCAGGCCGTACAGTGCTCGGTCGAGCTCTATACACATCCCGTTCTGCTTGAAACCCTGGGGTAGCTCACAGGTTACGGGGTCTTCATCTTTTCCTCTGACGGCGTTGACGAAGGCGTTCTTGATGTCTAGCTGCTCGATCTCCAGGTCGAACCGAGCAGCCAAAGCTATCATGAGTCGGAAAGAGCGCGCAGCAAGGGTCGCGGCGTACGTGTTATCGGCTGTAGCGCCTTCTTGAAAGTTGCCGCAGACACATAGGCGTGCCTTGCACCTTTCAAGGTATCCTGCCTTATCAAACTTGTAGGTGAACACCCACTTGACCGGCAGCACCTTTGACTTTGCTTCTGAGCGTTGAATCTCTCTCCATGTGCGCTTAGCACGCAGTGTATCCACCTCCAGGTTCGCTGCCTTGATAAACAAGCTACGGACTGGTTCTGCGAGGTTTTGGACTTGAGTCCATGTCTTAGGCTCTGGCGGGAGCTCATCCCGGTGCGGTGCAACTACCTGCTTACCCTTCTGCTTTAGCGAAGTGTAAGAGGGCTTGAGTGCTGACTTCGCCGGGGACTCTCCTTTGAGAGCTGCCAAGAAGACTCCGTATGTCGTTTGTATGCTCCGATGATCATACCATTCCTCATCCTCTTCGTGGTGATCAGTCAAGAGTAGGCTGTGGAACGGGTTTCTCGACGGAGTATGGGTTTGCGGGTCAGACCTTGTTTCCAGGCCTTGAGCTCGTCTACTGCTTTGTCTCGCACTTCTGCGCGTAGGTTCGGCTGTCTGGCGAGCTCTTCCGCGTTGGCGCCTACCTCCGCGTGCTTGTGAGGGCGTAGGTTGGCGCAACTGTTGTTGCTATTGAGTGTCAGCATCCTCAGCAGGCTCAGCTGTTGCCTCTGTCGGTGTCTGATCATTCAATATGTCTTGTTGTGCTCGGTGAGCATCTGTTGGTTCGTCCGTGGCTGTTTCCGGTGTGTTCACACTCGTGTCGCCAGGGATCGGTGTGCCTAGTCGTACAGAGATAACCTCTTGTAGCTCTGCCGTTGGTGTGCTCGGTTGAGCATCGCTCTGACTTTGCTGGAGCTGGGCCGAGGGCTCCGGCGTCTGTCTCGGCGTTTGAAGTCCTATCGGCGCTTGAACTGGTGCATGCTCGGGTTCGGGCTGCTTTTCCGCGCTCATAGAGGCAGGTTCACTGCTCTGTAGCGGGTCTAGCGCTGTCACCCCCGAGTTCAAAGCCGGTGACGTGATTTCTTGAGGGGTCAGTTGTGCGATTTCGTCCTCATCGCTGTCGTCTTCGTTGAAAACGACGATCCACTCATTCAACTCTTGGTTTGTCTGCTCGATCGCGCTCTCCTCCATGGGTTTGTAGAAGACGTGTTCGTTGAAGCGGACATTCCGTGTGAGTATGACCTTCTCAAGTCGAGGAACCCATATCCGATACAAGTTGCGCGCTTTGTAGCCCACTAAGTACCCTATGTGTCCTCTGGGGCTCGTCTTAAAGCCTCTCCTGTGCTTATTTGCCTCCCTGTCCTTGTCCAGGGGGTACGCACGGCAACCATAAGCGTAGATACCACTCCAATCAGGGGAAAGATCTGCTGTATGCTCTCTTATTGGCAAAGGAGCATTAGTCCGGAACCACTGGTCAAGCACCTCTTGTGGTGATGACCAATCGTGCTTCTGGCTCGGACTCATGTTGAGCAGATAGACGGCAGCTTGTGTGCTCTCAGGCCACAGCTCATGCGGTAAGCCTGCGCTGTTGAGCATCACATTGGATTTGCCAGTCACTATTTTCCCTGCTATCTCAATTCCGCCGTTCGACTCGTGAGTGTTGGTAGGAGGGGTCTCTATGACTATTCCTTCCTCACGGGATGAGCGTTGGAAGTCGGTATTCTCTGATTGGTGTATCACAGCACGCTCGTTGTCGCACTTGAACACGCAGATATACAGGCCGAATTGTCGTCTCACCCAGCGGTCAAGGTAAAATAGAGCATTGGTTATAGCCGGGCCCTCCTTGGTTTGGAGAGGTATAGCTTTCAACCAGCCGCTGTATTCGTCCTTGATCACTAGAAGCCACCTCGCTCCATTATAACCTCGCTCGTAGTCTTGAAGATCCCATAGTACTCGCCAAAAGGGCCTCGGTGAGCGGTGCTCCGAGGGTCTCCTGCTCACCACTTGCTGCGCGTAGGTTAGCGCACAGCTCTCACACTCAAGCCTAGTAACGCCCTTGATTCGAACGTTCCTAGCTTTATGTATAAGTTGCTCGGTGGCAGCCTTCCCTAGGTGCCCTGTACGAAGGTGCCATAGGTTCTCGGAGTCTAGCCTAGGGCGAGGGGGTTCTCTCGATGGTCTAAAGCGCCTGAAGCGCCGTGCACTGCTCACAACGGTGAAGATAGCTTCGTTGTTGCTTGGAAGAGCATTCTCATGCACCGGATCAGGTTCAGAAGAGCAAGAGGAAAGAGGCTTATATTGAAAGAAGGTAAGGTTGTACCGGCGCTGCAACTGGGCCATTACCACGCTCTGCTCAGGTGGTCCCCATCGCAGTGAGCAGTCAAAACCAGAGTACCAAATCCCAGTCCGTTCGTGAAGAAGGGCTTCGGAGATAATATTGGTGTGGAAGCCCTCTACCACCACGACATTCGTAAGCGTCAGGGAGCGGTCCCGTTCTCCGGTCGGCCCGTTCAGCACTCGGTGCAGCACGCGAGTGCCCTTTCCAATGATCCTAAACTTCGAGGTACCCGCTTCGACATATCCCTCTGAAGGCACAAAGGATCCCGGCTCCAGACGGTCTGGGCTGTTCACCAGATGGGTTGCTCCACAGTTATCTAGGAGGGTGCTCTCAGCAAGCGGATGAAGAGGCGTTCCACGCGCTGTATACATCACGACTGAGTGTTCCGCTTCGTAGAGGATCTCAGGGATAATGATTGTAGAGATGTGTGGATGATCTGGGTAGTTGACAAGGCCTCCTTTGCTAGGAGCAGCAGTGAACCAGCCTTTCTTAGCTAGTTTTTCTTTCAGCCAAGCCCAATGGGGCTTATCCAACTCGGCCTTGATGGCGAGGATACCATCTTCCGTAAGGTTGGTCATGTGAGAGGTGTGGCCGGTGACTGCCTTTTTCCAAATAGGCGCACTGCTCAGGCTTCCATGGGTGCTTTGGGCGCTTACAAGGGCAGTTCTTACTCGTGCTCTTGCCAGCGGCGTTCTTCCCTTGCTGCATTGATCCCGTGGCCATCGGCAACGTAGCATATACGCCACTGAGCACCGAAGGGTTGTTTTGGGTGATCACTGCGCTTAGGATGCCGGCGAGTTCGAGGAGGGTCTGCTTTTTATCTGGCTCCTCGATGAGCTGCCACTGCTTCCATCTTGCCCACTCAGGAGCTAGCTTCACCTCAACAGCCTGTAGGAAGCGCTGTTTGCCTGAAACACCGATTATCTCGGGTATGTCGTGTGCGCGGGCGATCGCGTAAGCTTGGTTCCAGTCCCTGATCCAGGCGTGCGGGTCTTGACGGGCCTTGCCGGCCTCCTTCAGGACCTGCTCGTACCTTTTGATAGCTTCCTGGTGGGTTGTCAGGCTGCTCGGTGCGAGCTGCGCCTGCAGGGCTCTGATCAGTTGGCGCACAGAATAGCCGTCGGGGTTCGAGGTCACAAGCTCCTTCGTCACCGAGCTCAGGATGGCTGGGTTCACTGATTTGGTAATAAAAGACATCAGCGTGCTGTGCTTGGTGCTGATTTCCTTGTGACCTTTGCGGAGTTCTGAGTAGCTTGCGATTTCCAACTGATAGTCCCTGGCGATTTCATCTGACGTTGGGGTAGCTCGGGCAGCCGGAGCCTGAGCAGCTGCGAGCCCTCCCGCTGCTCTGCGCGAAGCATTGGTCAGTTCCCGCTCGTGGTGTTCTTTCAACCTCCTATTGGAGTAGACCTCATAGGGTTCTAGCTTCGGCACGGGGTTGAGATCACCAGCGGCGTCGGGCTTCGCGGGGTCGATTTGCTCCCATAGATGGTATGCTCGGGCTTCAAGCTCTAGTGACATAATCCATAGGGACCAGTCTCGTTGAGTGTCTAGCCTCACGGCTGTTGACGGGTTTGAAGCAGCCACGAGCGTCATGATTGCTAGGTCGAGCAGTGGAAAAGGGGTTGCGTGTATATGCGCGATTTGTATGCTTAAGGCGGTCGGTTGGATCGAGGACGACGATAATAGCGTTTGTCGAGAGTAATGATGATTTCAATGAGAAAGTAAGCAGTGGAAGTTACTAGGAACGCTCCTACCCGGGCTCATAACTGTGACTAACAGCTATTGCTGCACCGACCGAGCATACGAAAGAGGAGTAATAAAGAGCCTTGATTTCTATAAAGGGGAAGCGGCACAAAGCCGTTTATAAGCATGACCGCGCGGACCACAGGCAGGTCTGTGCGCGACCAATCAGCGGGAGGGGCTTACGTAACACTATTCCAAAGCTGATATTTGCAGTAGGCAAATATTCATCTTGATTGCTCCCCGTTTCTTGCCCAAAAATTCGAGCTCCCTTCCAATGCGTGCGATCTTGAGGCAGACGCTTATTAGTTGCCTTCTTTTTTAGGGTAGCAAACACTTGTGCGTTCATGAAGAGGAGGCCAGGCCTTCTTTATTCAACGATTCTGGCTGCTGACACCCTGTTGACCCCTGGTTGCTGATGGGGCCAGCGCCGGCATTCGGGGTCTCCGGACCCCCGGGTATGAATTCCGCGGAGGCTCCGGGAGAGAGGTCAAGCCTACTTTAAGTCAGTGAGAGCCACCCAGCTGCTATTATTAGTGGTAGTAACTACGAAGAAACCAATCTCGGTCCGTGGCTGACCTGACGATCTCCGCTGGCCTGAATGGGCTTGAGTCGGTAATATCTTGCTGTATAAGAAGTGAAGTCCTCCTCAAAATGGTTTCCTACTTTGTTTTTTCAGTCTAATAACCTTCCACTTGACTTTTCCTTTCCGTTATCCGCATTGAAAAGTACCCTCAGCGCTGGCATTATGCCCACTCTAGCCATCGCTGGTGGTACCTCCTCCGGCCTCGGTCGAGCCATTGTCACTGCTCTCCTATCCTCTCAACGCCACTCATTGTGGAACGCAGTCATACTCTCTCGATCCGAAAAAGTTCCTCTCTGGCTCCGCGCCATCGACAAACACGGCGCACTTACCCAGGTCCGCGCCGTCGATTACCTCTCCATCGAATCTTTGGCCGAAGCCTTGAAAGGTGTTCATACAGTTGCCTCGGTCACTTCGGCGATCGATGGAACCCAGGCACAAATACAAAAGAATCTCTTGCATGCTGCCGTTCGGCAGGGCTGCAAACGGTTTGCACCGGCGCAGTGGGGTTTTGGTCCGAAGGGGCAGGAAAACATTCAGACCACCAGACCGTTTTTCGATGGTGTTTGGGACGAATGCTTGAAGTTTAAGAACGAGATTGAATGTGCAAAGTTCAACTCAGGATCTTACACAAACTATATCGGTCATGGAATCTACCCAAACCCTTTAAAAGTGGCCGATGATACAGCTCTGCAGCTGATGTCGGCGGGAAATGGATACATGGCTGGCGAGGACGAGGCGTGTCAGGGTTTGCTGAGACAAGGCGACTTGGCAGATGGCTCCGGCGCCTTCCTTCTCGGGCTTCGCAACGGCATCGCGGAGATTCCTGTCAAAGATGACGGCTCCTGGCCCAGGGTCACCATGACAACGATGAGAGACGTGGGCAGATTCTTTGTGGCATCCCTCGAGTTGCCAAAGTGGGATGAATCCATGAGCATGGCTGGTGAGACCCTCACCATGGGTGAACTTCTCGCACATGCAGAAGCCGTTACCGGAAAGAAGTTTCTGGTGAATCAACTCACGCGGGCTTATCTCAAGAAGAGGCTATCAGAAATTGCGCCCCACGACTACATGGCGCAGTTGTGGACAGAGTTTAAACTCGCCTACACCCGCGATCTAGACGATGAGATGGTCTTGAAACCCGTAGGCAATGAGCTTTGTCCTGAAGTGCAGCCTATGGGAGTGCGTGAGTACATGGAAAAGCATTGGGTTGGAGAGTAGAAGTGGTAGACAACTTCGTGAGCCCTCAACTCTTTCTGCACGAAAAGGCCCATCTGCTTTAAGAGAGACCAGCACATGTCTGTTCGTATATCCTTAGTTATTATTTTGCAATAAGACTATCGACGCGACGCATCGCCGCTTTTACATAGGCTGTAAGGCGAAGAATTATAGTGGCGGAGAAAGCTAAAGACTGTAGGACAGGGGTAGCATACATATCAAACGCCACTTTTTTGGTCCACGATATCTCTCCAATAAAAACAAGGTATGCAGAAAAAACCGATCAAAAATGACTCAGCTGACGTTGAGACACGGGTACAATTTCTTCACTTCTCCTCTTGAGTAGAAATGGACGACACCGACTACTATCGTATTCTGGAAATCGACGACTCGGTGGATGAGGCGACCATCAAACTGGCAGTCAAAGCAAACTACAAACGTCTGGCACTGAAGCATCATCCTGATAAGAACCCGGGTGACAAAGATGCCACTGCAAGGTTCCAGAAGGTATGTCACCTTCGCGACCACTAGGTTACGGGCCTAACAGCTGTTCAGATTCAACATGCTTTTGACATTCTATCTGATGATAAGAAACGCAAAGAGTACAACGAAGGGAGGGCTAGGCGTAGCGGGGATACAGCGGCCCGTAAGGCCAGAGAAGCTGAGGAACAGGCCGCACATGCACGGGCTGATGCTCACAAGAAAGAGGAGCAAGAAAGACGACGTCGTGCTGAACGGCAGCAGAAGAAGCGGCAGCAGCAACATGAGAGGCAACGCCAACAACAGGAGGATCAACGTCGGCGCGAAGAAGAACAAGAGCGGGAGCAACAACAACAGAGAGAGGAACAGGCACGACGTCAACAAGAGGAACAGCGACAGAGAGATGAGCAACGTCGTCAGGACGAGCAGCGCCGACAAAAAAAACAACAGCGCGCCCGGGAGCGGTATGGAGCCCATGAGAAAGCAGAAAAGCAAGCAGACCCTGGCGTAGGGCGGCCGGAGAACGCCAAGTCATTTGTTAAGTGGATCAACGATTTCGTTCAGTCCACAGCCCCAGCGCCGATAAGTCGCATGTTTAAGTCGATTCAGTCGAACTGGACACCCACCCATTGGTGGTGGTTGCTCGGCTTCACTCTTGTGTGGATTGCATGGTTTCTCCGCGGCAGCTCTACACCTGGATTGCCTGGATCTGAACTAGTGCAAGCTTCCAGGGCGCCACCTCTTTCGGCTCCTTTGCACGAGATGCTGAAGAAACTTCGGATCGGCCGAAGCCTTGGCGAGGTACAAACCCGTTTTTCTGAAAGGTGCAATTTGCCTTACGAACTGCAACTGATGGAGCCTCTTGTCGGGGCTTTGATTGATCCTCTAGACGACCGCTCATCTGTTGAAAGATACTGGGACTACTCATGCAGTGCAGTCGATGGAGTCGTCGAGACATACCTGGTCACCGATCGCTTAATCGCCGAGGTTGAGAAGACAATCGAGGTAGCCATGTCTCAGCTGGAGGGAATGATACCTCCTCAGCCCTCTTTCTACTACCGACTCATAGGAGCTCATACGACAACAAACAGCCGGAGAACAGACAAAAAGGTTCGCCAGGTGTTGGTTCCAATGGCGGACTCGATATCTGAAACCCTAGACAAGACCGTCATGATATTGAGGACGACCGAACACAGCCTCAGTATGCTGCTAGAGACGCTTAACAATATAGCCGTTTCGGTTTATGGCGAAAGCATCCTAGATAAGCATCCTAGGGAGAAGCTAGGGGCAGTAGTGAGTTGGAGGATCATCTTTAGTCGGCTCTCGTCGAACCTCTTTGATCTCAGCAAGCCGGGGTCGACTTATTTCTACAGTGACACGAGCGAAGCCAAGGAGGAAATCTCGATTGCCAGAGCGGCCATGCTGGCTCTACAGGACAAACTCTTGGTATTTCAAAGAGCGTTGCAGGACGCACCGCTGACTGCGCTTGAAAATACATTGGAGCTGTGCGCGAGCGTGCTACGCAGCGACTGGAACGAGCTGCGAACAAGTCAGTCAGACTCGAGTCGCACGCAAAAGGAAAGGCGAAGAGTTAGAAGGCTAGTTACGTGGTTAAACGTTTTTTGAGAGCAGTGTTGAGAGAAGGGAACACATAGCAATAGAGACTTTGCTATGGCCTTGGGTCAACTGTGTGTCTTAAGACTCACGAGTAATATGTTAAGCCGACGAGGATAAGACCACTCTACAAAGGGTCACGGTTGATTAAACTAGACAAAGTATACAAAGGCACAGTTAAGAAGTCCTCTAAATACCCTTGCTAGGCCTAGTCTATAATAGCCTGGGTTAAGGAGGTAACTACTAAGGACTGTGGGCGAGAAAGGAAATCTTATCAGTTGATATTTGCATTGCGTGTTAAGCTGCTTCACGAAAATATGATCCTTGCTTCACCTTTGATGATTGATATAACGCCTGACTCAACTAATAGCACAAGTGCATAATAGTCATTAATTTGACCGAGACTCTTGGTGTAATCATAATAGCTAGGCTGCCCTCGAACAATGCAACGTTTAACGATAGCCACCCCCCTCCAAGCCCTTACAACGTTCCCGCCCCCAACTAAAAGTGCGTAAAGCCCAGAAGCACAGCGTTTTCATCTTGGTCCATATCCTCTTCCGTAGCGATCTCGGTGTCCTTTACGCGCACCCTCATCGCCATTGAGACCTTTACCAAGTGACGCGCTATCTTAGCGGCCGCTTCCTTTGATGAAAGGTAGGTGACATCCAGAGTAAAGCCGTCGGTATGCCCTTCGAAACCGACCACCTTGGAATTCTTCCGGAAGTTTCTCACAAGCTCTACATCCACGAGCTTTCCGTGACTTGCGCGGTCATCGGAGACTAGCCGCTTCCGGTTCACCTCTTCATCGCACACAAGGGTGATTGGGATAAACTGGCAGTGCCGTTCCTCGGCGCAGGTCATGTATTCCAGGCTGGTATTAATACCAAGATCGTTGTCGGTTTGGAAGTCGGTAAAAATAAACGCACTATAGTACGTTGCCTCATTCTTGATGAGCGGCTTGAAGATGGCACGACGGATCTTGCGGCGAAGTTTCTGATAGCCTGGTTGATCACGGTCAAGGACCGCATCTGCTGGGTTGATGAGGAGATGGTTGTGAACAAGCTTGACAGTCCCGGTTTGAAAGAGTGAGACCAGGTGTTTGGCGATTGTAAGTTTGCCTGTTCCAGGGAAGGCATTGATGTATATGATGGGAGCAGGTGGCCACACGTTGCGTGGAGATGCCATTTTGTGTCGTTCTGATGAAACTTGGTGAAGCTCGGAGATGGACGTTTTTGATGATGAAGTTGAGTGAGAAGAGACTGCAGAGGAACACTGCTATGTTTTAATACAGTCATAGAAAAATCTTCAACATACTTTTCAAGCCAAGGTTCTTTTATCCTGCATTGTGGAAGCTTATATGCCTTTCCAAAACCTTGACTCCAAACGCTGAACATATTTTCGGTCAAATAAGCGCGGCACACGACGGCTTATCCAGTTCTTAGAGATTCCACTTAGAGCCATGTCCAAGTTGGTGATCAAGTTAACCGTAGTCAAGTCGGGTTTATCTTTTTTGTGCTTACATTGTCACTCAAAGCTCCACTGAGACACCGCCTTCCGTTACTTTTGATAGTGGAATAACGTATATGCAGAGAAATAGCTGCATGTTCCCTCAAACAAGGATCTCTAACGAGGTTGCAATGCTATCGAGGTGGAGATTGCCAGGATGCAAATCCCATGACTCCGCATTTGCGGCAATAGCTGAAGATCTAGAGATTACGCCGCTCCCTTGACTCTTCATCTTCATCTCCTCCAGTAGAATCTACTCCAACATATACTTTGCCATGACACCCCCCTCTACTGACAACACTAACCCTGCTGAGACTCCTGTAGACTTCCACCATGCCCAAAATTGGGCGAGTTTGAGGGCAGGGGTATGGCGCGCCAAATCTACACTTATCTCGTCTGCTAATGAAAGGAAAGGACGCCTCAGGAGAGGATTCGGCAGTAGGAGATGATGCTGCCAGTTCAACCGACTCAATCTCATCCAGCATTCTTCACTACCGAACTATCCATGGAAGAACCTACCATTCCGAGAGGGGAAATGCCCAGTATTGGTACAGAAGCTCCCGGCCACGTCTTGACTCCACTAGTTAATGCCCTCTAGGACGCCCAATGGCGACCATCACAATGAGTCAATGGATATCAAGTGCGTCAAAGTTTGGTTGCAGCTAATCAAGCTGACATGTTCAGTCATCACCTTCTCTCACTATCACTGAACGGCAAGCTTCACCTTGCGCCGCTGAAAAATGATAACAAAGTGCGTTTAGCCCTTCAATGCTTGTCGTTGCTGACAAGTCCTTAGAAAGTTGTCGATATTGGAACTGGAACCGGTAAGGCATCTCTTCCAAACTTCAGCAATGGCCTAAACTGATAATATCACAGGCATATGGGCTATGTAAACACTCCCCCTCTCATTTTCGTCTTCCCATCGGCCATAGCTGACCAGGTCAGTGATTTCGCCGATCAGTATCCCAACGCCGAGGTAATCGGAACCGACATCTCTCCGATTCAGCCCACTTGGATTCCTGCAAACCTTAAATTGTGAGCATCAGCTTCCAAGCTCGTCAGTTCAAACTGACAGAAGAAGCGAAATCGAGGACTGCACCCAAGAATGGACATTTGACCCGAAATATTTCGACTACGTACACGTTCGTTATCTCTATGGAAGCATCAGTGACTGGTCTGCTCTGTTTAAGGAAGCGTTTAGAGTTTGCAAGCCTGGTGGTTGGGTTGAAAGTTATGAAGCTTCCCCTCGTATGGAAAGTGATGATGGAAGTGTTACTGAGACCTGCGCTATTAATGAATGGGGGAAATTCTTTATCGCGGGAGGAAAAAAGTTGAACCGCACATTTGAGATTCTGGATAAGGATCTCCAGAAGAAGGGCATGGAAGAGGCCGGCTTCGTCGACGTTCAAGTCTGGGACTTCAAGGTAAGCTTTACCACCAGCCAGCAACTTTCTCTCACATCAGGATTGAACACTCACTTCGGTTCAGGCACCCATCGGCGGCTGGACCGAGGACCCTCGTCTCAAGGAGATTGGCCAGTTTTCTCAGGCTGCTCTCGAGCAAGACTACGAGGGCTACTTACTTTTCATGGCCAACATGGTTCTCGGTTGGTCTAAGGAGGAAGTCTCGATATATTGCGCCCAACTCCGCCGCGAGATCCGCTCGGGCAAGTTTCATCCTTTTTACCGGCAGCGGGTTGTGTATGGCCGAAAGCCTGAGTAAATATACATTGATCTCATATCATTAGAGTGAAGAGGTGTTTGAAAATCATTAGCCTAATTTATCAACATAATATCGACATCGTTGCTCGTAATATGAGAAACCTTCCGGTACCGAAGAATTCAGTTATCAGGGCTGGACTTTCCTGTCTTCTTGAAGTTCTCTTTCACTTTATCCAAATACCCATCAACCGTCAAAACATCCAACGCAACTCCAGCCAAACTCTTGCCCACCGCAAGAGACTCGTTGAAGGCCCGTCTTGTCCCAGCCACAATCTCAAACTCGGGAGTATGAGGCCCGGTCGCCGGTGAAGTGCCATTGTCATAGTGAATCCCAAAGCCAGCACTGATTGAAGGAAACTCGTGGCTGATGTTGCCCTGGTCGGTGCTGGCTGAGCCCCGGACAGCCTTTGCCTTTTCCTCCTCCATAGGTTTGCCACCAAGCTTGGCAAACCAGGTAGAGTACGAGCGAGCAAGGATGTCGTTTGTCCTCATTTCGGTATAACCATAGGGGAGCTTGGTGAAATTGAGCTTTGTTCCAGTAGCGACAGCAGCGCCCTTGAAACACTGGTGCACACGCTCGGTCAGGTCCGATAGGGCGTCGACGTTGTTGGCTCGAAGCGCCCACATTCCGCTCGACTTGGCCGAAATGACGTTGTAGCGGCTTCCGCCGGACTTGATGTATCCTTGAATGATCTCATCCCTGCGCGTCTGCTGGCGTAGCATGGCTAGGCCGTCGTATGCAAGGACGATAGCATCTTGGGCATTGATGCCTTCCCAAGGAGAAGCAGCGGCGTGAGCTTCCTTGCCAGTGTACTCGATCTCAAACCTGGTGATGGCGGTGGTTGTCATCCAAGCAGTGTCAGCTCCGTTGCCGGGGTGAGAGATGAGGCTGACATCAACCTTGCAGTCATCATAGGCACCTGCATCCAGTAGCTTGATCTTACCGCCGCCGCCTATTGATGCAGTGTGAGTTACTCAACGATGTATCGTGTTGAATTGAAGTGTTTGCCTACCTTCCTCGGCGGGTGTTCCAAAGAGAATGACTTTGCCGCCCAGCTTCTCTTTTCGCATGATCTCAGCTGTTGCAAGAGCGCCAGATACAGAGGCCATGGCGATGAGGTTGTGGCCACAAGCATGTCCAAGGTCAACAAGAGCATCTATCGTCGACTGTGAGCTACTCAAGCGTGTCTGAGGGATTCAGTCTGCTTACCGTATTCGGCATTGAAGGAAACAACCGGTCCATCACCATCACCTTCATACACGGCGACAAAGGCTGTGCTGATGTTGTAAGCTGAGCGCGTAACCTTCCAGCCGTCCTGGTCGGCCATGAAATCGGTCAGGATCTTGTGAGCCTTGACCTCCTCGTACTGAAGTTCAGGGTTGTCGTGGATCTCCTTGTTGATGGGCCAAAGCTCCGGATTAATGGAGTCGACGTACTTGGACACGTCTTTCAAGTAGGTTGCAGAAGAGCAGTCGTCAGCCCGGGGCTTAATAGCAGCAGCCATAGCAGACTGGCAAACACCCAGAGCAAGGAGTGCTCCCTTATAGAACGCCATGATAGAAGTGGTTCGATCCCAGGAGCGGGGATAACTTGACAGTTGGGTGGCTCTGCGAGTGACAACCAGCTGCACGCGAGTATCTTTTCTTTATACTTGATGCCCGGAGCAAGATTGACCTAGTCCTCCCAAGATAGGGAGAACAAGCTTAAGTCATTGCCGAGAGCTATTGCCGAGTGCTATTGCCGCCTTTTACGAGCTGCTCGTATCTTTACTCCATTAGGAAGGACCTTGTTTATCATGCTCCGCACTCACGAGAGGACACCTGCAAATATAGCCTGAGCTGTGGACAGGCGGGGGTTGTGGTTTCTTTTCAAAGAGCAAGAATACAGAAAAAGGGATGTCAAAGACTGGCATCTAACATGGGCCCAAACTTTATATATAAAGACAATGCTCAGTATAAACTCAGCTATAACCCTGATCCCACTATTGTTATCTATAGTTATCAGACGCAACGACTGCCCTGACATGTTGCGTTGACGAGAGATGGCGGTGTGTGATGAAGATAGGCTAGGTTACACTGATGGCCCACTAGATGCTACCCCGACTTATCAACGACGCTACCTAACAAGCCCTGGGTCTCAGGTAGGCGAAAAATGTCGCTAGTGGAATATGCCAACCAGGGACAATGGGCTGCTCTCCCTTGCTTGAACTTGGGGTCACGCCGAGTTATTGCTTCGCGGAGTCAGCAAGTCGGGTAACACTTATCGCAATTAATTATCTACTGCGCTTTCTTATTATAGGTACATATTAGCAATAGACATTGCTCTTATTAATAATATTTTATTTCAAATTAGAGTTGTAGTAGAATACTTAGTCGCGCATATATACAGAGTTTCCCCTAAGAGAACAACTCCCCAGTACACAAGCCTTCTATATAGGACGCTATACTTCAGAAAGGGGTGTCCTTGACCTCGAGGACGTTGTCGGTCGTTCCAGAGATTGCATCTCCATATCCACTGTAACGTAGATCTTCCGACTTGATGAGGCATCGTCCAATTGCTCCCAGTCTCTATCTGATTTCACGTTGGGGATAATGCCCTTGTGCCGCCGTCCTGTGGATACTCCAACCTTGCTCGTCACAGTTGACTTTCCTGCCCCTGTAAAGGGTGTGACATTGGACGATGAGTGTCCATGGGATGAGTCGAAGTTGACCCAGTTCTTCAAAAGTCTTCGTAAAGAGGGTAGCGAGCCTGCGATGATACCCGTTCCTGACTCAAAGACAGACCATAGTGCGATATTCCCAACATTGTCTGAGCATTCCAGGTCAGCCGAGGTATTTTGTCCCAAGACAGAGAACTTACATGGATAGTCTGTAGGGTCAGCATAGAACTTGATATAAGGAAGCCTCACGATAGTGGCAATGGACGCCCTATTTTCAACATCAAGTTAGTAAATCTTCAACGAGTTAGTCCAGGAATAACGGCCTTACAGGACACCTAATCCGAGGATAATACTGATGGAAACCTTGGTCGCCATTTTCATCTGAGCTTTGTAGAGCATAAAGCCAGGCAAGATTGCGCATATCCAGTCTGTAGCCACAGCCGCAGCGGACACGAGATAGCTAAGGCTTGTGATGACGATAGGAGGAGAACATGTTCCTGCGGATTTATCCCAGTTTGCCTGGACAGGACGGCACATGGCAAAAAGGCCAATGATGACAATGAGGGTAGAGATGCATGAGGCCGTAAGCGTAACCCATGTAATAATACGGTGGGTTTTTATAACTGCGATTCGAAGGAGTGTAACGCAGATGGATGCTTTGATGAACACCAAAGAAGAGCAATAGAATGTCTGGAATAGCCAAATGTGCTATTCGTTCTGCGTGTGAGCTGAGAACCGCTCTCTATCAGGAGGGAGGTTGAGGCTTACCAATTTACTCTTTTCCACGAGGTATTCATTCAGTCGCTCATCTTTCGCACCGAGCCCGTAATAGCATCCTTTAGATATTACACCAACAACAACCATGAAGAGCATCTATGCGCCCTCGATAAGCTTATCTTCTGGAGAAAAGGAAAAAAAATGGGACGCGTGAGACTTACCCACCCGACTAGCATGAGGACATCATCCGTACTGAAGACGCCATGCTTGAGTCGAATTCCACATCTCAGGCCGACAACTATGGTGGATGGGGGCGTCAGGATGAGAGTCACGATGAGGAGGACAAGCCCAAGACCCTGTGGGGTAACGGACATGACATCTGGGCTGGCTGCCATGGTGGATATGGCTCGATCGGTCCGTACAAGTCTCAATGGTCCCTGTATGTTGCGTTGCAGATTGAACAATGGGCTCCCTTTTATTCCGCTCCCCTCCATCGAACAAACTCTATTCCACCTCGGTTTTCTTCATCATTCATGGGTCGGCAGATTGGGATCTTCTTAGCGTAAGGCACGGAATGTCTCCCCCGCGATAAAACTTTCTTCCCCAGTCAGAGGCTATCGCTAGTTTCTTTAGCCTCCAAATAGCGGACTTCAGCCCTGGGTATTGCAGATAATCACATCTAACTTTGGCCAACAGTTCGCCCAGAATTCGTCGCGACTGACTCATGCACCAGCTCTGGGGAAGGATTAGCACCCAACTCTCTTCACGGCCAAAACATGCAGAAATAGGAACACAAGCTTACGGTAGCAAGGGGTCGGTAGCCCTAGGCTACATAAGGCCGCTCATTAGATTAGTCTGAAGGATCTGGACGAGTTTAGTTAAGTCTTTGGCTGGTCCCTCGGCGAGTATGATACCCGCCCGAAACCTTTCGGCGGCGCGTTTAAGGCTGGGTTGACCAATGTTTCAGCCATAGCTTTCAAGAGCCTTTTTCCACCATGAGTCATTGTTTTTAACGTTGGGCTTTGCCACTGTCTCGCGTGTTTTCTTGTGCCATGTGGCAGTCGCCATGAAACCCCTATCTCGTGCGTAGGAAGCAGAGACTTAATCTGCCACTCGGAACCAAGCCGCCACGATCCGGTGGTTCAGTGATGATCGGGGTTCGGACGCTAACAATTTTCGGTACGAGACGAGATACGAGCCCTGTCGCCACGATGTTGATCGCAGAGGTCAAAGCGACAAGTGTGGTTCGCTAAGCTAAAATGGTCTGCCGACCTGACGATTGAGCCCTCTCACGTTTCGTGGCTGATTACTCGCATCGCATCATTCGTGCCCAACCTTGGCGAGCTCTAGGTTCTCCTATGGCTTGTCAAGAATTGTCTCTTCCAAACACGGTTCCTACCACTCTTGTTCCAGGGGACACCACAATGGCCTGGCTCGACGCGACCAAGTAAACTTGGATGTTGGACTACCTTCCGTCCAACAACATCACTTGGGTCTATAAGCAGAGCGAATAGAACTCTACTTGGTCTGTTGACTGCGAGATGACGAACCATACGACACTCAACATCACTGCTGACTCTAAATACTCAGTTTCCGATCCAATGCGTCACTTTCCTGCGCTGAGCCAAGTTCGACCCCAGCATGTCGAATCGCACAGAGCATAGGCATGCCAGAGATTCTGCGGCTTGAAAATCACCACAGAGAGCGATATCGTGTAGATGAAGGATGTCTCCTTTTTCGTCTTGGCCCAGTCCAGCCCATCAACCCCCGAACGCATCTATCGAAACAAGGACGCCATGCATCGACGCTTGGCTGTGCTGCATGTTCACGAGGCCGCACTGATGGCTCAAGACGCACAGCTTGGTGGCCGTGGTGCTTGACGTGTCAATGGAACAATCCGAAATTCCAGTTACACGAGCATTGACTGTCGTCTACAGCATCGCATGCCCGTCCCTGATGCCAACACCTACCAACGAAACAGACTCGATCGTGCGGGCCTACGCAGACTACAATCGTCCCAGAATCATGAGCCCGTGAGCTCGTATCACCACTCCCGCCGGAGCAGATTTGCGCTTTTACCAGGCCTACATGATTTCGTGGTTTGTACAGAATGCAATCCCCATACAGCGAAAGCTCAGCGTTGGCCTCGCCGCCACACAGCTGCGGACAGCATTCCTGGTCGTCATCATCTTGGTCGCCATCTGCATTATCGCCACTCTAGTTCGTTACGCACTTTTCTACCGCCGTCACAGCGCCGACCTTCAGGCCTCCCAGGTTCCTGACGCCAAGCTTGACTGGATGCTTCATGCGAAGCATGTCGGCGAGATTGGCCTGGCCTTTCCCGACTGTGACCTCTTCAAAACGGTAGCTTATGGGACGATCAAGGCTCCAGCCGCTACTGTTCGAGGGCTACCACGGGTGTACTCGATTCGGCCGTCCGATGAGAAATTAGCCAGTGGTGGCCAGTCCCAGGTAGACCAACCATCTGTTTTACTGGTTTTGTCAGAGACAGATGTCTCAGAGACTCCCAAGACTCAAGGGAGGGAAAATCAGGCAGTCGGTCCTACCACTTCTACCAAGGATGATGCTACACGTGTTGGAAGAGATGAGGCGGCCACCTGACAGAGTGCTAGGAACACGGTAAAGCCTGACAACTCAACTTGACTTCACTCAAACTCTCATTCAAATTGTTCAAATGTAGATATCTCAACTTTTTAGTCGATTTTTACGGAGGACGAACTTGGCTCGTTTTGGCTGGGGCAAGTCGTAGCAGTCCATCACTACCCACTCACTCAATCCTGCATCCGACGTTATTTCCTGATATTCTGTTACCCATCCTAGACACAGCCTCTCTAGCACTGAGCAAGGGTCGTTTGAGCTTTGTCTCAGGACATCCGGTTGTCGTAGGTCAAAACGTTGGCGTGGTGTTCCTTGTTCCCGATGTGAGGGAACTCATGGGCACTAGTGTAGTCGGGAACACCCTCAGGCATGCGCACCCGCGATGGTATTTTTAGAGTACATCCTTGTTTGAGAATACTGTTTCGTTCCATGACACGTTTGCCGAGCCAAATACCGAGTTCGGCGCTTGCTTGTCACGGGATAGGAACGTTAAGCGCCTTATGCAACCCACCCTCATTTATTCTCCACTCGAGCTCGAAATGAAGAAATGACATACAGGCCGCAATCGCAAGCCCGGTTCCTAGGTATATTTGAAGATCCAGTCGGTGGCCCATGTCGCCGAGACCCGCTATGCTGGTCGAACTCTCAACTCATCAACCAATCAGATAACAATGCGCAGGTGCCATCACGTTGTTGGCTCTGTTCAGAGTCGCTATTGGTTACCAAGAGCAATCGGGCGAAGCTCGCAATTGTTCTGACCTGAAACAAGACCTGGTGGTTCCTGGTCGCCGCAACCGCGCGGCTACTACATCCAAGACGCCAATTGGAGACACGAAACTCCTCCGAGAAGATGATTTGGCGGGCTTCCATCTCCAAAAGTTCTTACAGTTCATGCATGTTAGGTGCATGGCTCGCAGGCACCCATCTCGGGTAGTATGATACAGTCATTGCGGGATCTCTAACGATCCCGCAGCGCTTCGCTAACCAGCTCGTACGGTTGCGTTACGTGAAACCCAGGCCATGTCGGTTGGTTTCTTAACTCGTAGCTTGGGGGTTGAAGGGTCACGGCCCATCCTGGTTGTGGATGGTCTCTCCATGTCGAGTATTACGCCGCATGCCTTGATAAAAGGCCTCGTTCCCGTCACTTCGATTCCATGCGTCAAGCACCGATCCCATCGAACAGCATCAACCCTCTACCAACCCTTTCCAATAGCTCAGTTTCGAGTATCTGTAATACTGCGAAATCACTTCAAACCAACAATGTCCACCTTCAAGGAAGCCATCAGTCAGGTACCTGGACAGCCTCCCACAATGTATATAGGGCAATACGTATACATGGCAAAGGTATGCCTTCTCAAAAGAAAAGAAATCACCAAGGAAATCGCCGAATTCTGATTGATGCGCAGACTTCACTCCCTCAGTCCGACTATGACTCGCTGATGAAGGCGGGTGAAGAAGCGTACAAGATTCTGCAGCAATCTGGCCTGCCGATTGACCATACGGGAGAGAAAGCCTGGCCTGCAGGCGCTGAGAGGCTCAACGCTCAGGTCAGGGCGAAGCACAGTGCAACTCCAAAAGTTTCCGGCGGATTTAAAAGATTCGTTGAACAGGCTCGGACTGCAATTGCAAACGCCAAGTGACAGATCTGGGCACCAAGTAAGAGAGGGGGCGAGATGGGTATCATGACAAATATTACATATTTTTAGGTAATGGGAAAGGCTCAACTTCAATAATAGTCTCTCAGAAATGATGTGCGTAGGTGGAAAAAAAACCTTGTCGTTGGTACTCTCGAGTGGAAGCTTCTTTGATTGAGTCAAGTGTAGTTTGAAGCCGTGATAAACATTGTAAAGAGGTGACTCCTCATCCGCTGGATGGGACTTACTCATCGTGAAGTTGAACATTGCATCCATTGCCAACCGAGGTATTCAGCGGACATAGTCCGATTCTCCTGAGTGGATGAAACATCAATTAGCCGCGCGGCTCCTGCGAGAATCCCACAGGTCAATGCTTGCCAAGGATCTGTAACGAAGCGCCAAGAACAGCCGCTATGAAAGAAACATCCAATTAAAGAGTCTGTTAACAGACCGGATACAAGTTCGAGTGTGGTTGAAAACGGGCAGTCCGTCAGGTTCATGGGCCCGCTACCCGGCTAAAAGGGACGTTGCTGCAACGGGCCCATTGCCAAATTCCAGTTCTGCACAAAGACAACGATGAATATAGCAATTATGTGATACTCAGACTCGACAAGGTACCGGGTCCTTGTTCAATACCAATTTAGAAGCATTTGAGCATCCATCGGCGCAAAGGTACCAAGGAACTGATAGACCTTGTTGATACACTATTACTAGACGTGGTATATCTCATTACTCATTAATCATGATCCTTCCTGCGCCCGATACCAGAATCTGCTTTTACCTGTATGAAAATCATTCCCATCGCTATATAACCAAGTCTGGCGAATTCTCCAGCTATTCCACAATCGTAACTATGCGATGCCTGGAAAGTGTTTCCTCCAATGTAAATCTGAAAGAAAGCAACACTCCTGTTTCTGAACCAATAATAATTGTCGAGCCTGATATCTCGATGGCGCAGCCTTCGTGGGGTCTAAATCTCGGTGGTAACCAGAAGAACTCCATGTCGTTCCACATGAGCCATGACATGTCAGCACTGACTCCGTACCCCAACCTCCCAGGGGAGATCCCTGTACCATTGTCATTTTCTGTTTGAGGGGTATTGAGCGAGATTCGACCAAAGTTGGTGAAAGGATAGTCCCTGCCGATGTCGAAATCAATACGGGTCGGAGAGAATCCGAGGTTGACGTGATTAATAAGTGCTCCAGTTGCAGTATCCCAGACCCTCATACTGGAACCGCAAACCCACGCCACATGTTGAGAACCACTCGAGAAGCTACACTCCACAGGAGGCCTTGATGACGGTGTGTTGAACTTCAGGGCCGCATCGCCCAGGACGACAGATATGACTTCCAGAGAATACACTCGCTTATATGCGCGTACGCCCCGTGAAGCCCGTTCTTCATCAACCGCCCACTGCACCGCGACCCATCTCCCGTCTGGAGAAATACCGCTGATGTGCGCCTTGATGGCGTTGGGTGGAAGCCGCGTGCGAAGTCTATGAAGACAAACGCCGTCTTCGACAGACCAAACGTACACGTGAGAATGCTTAGTGGTATAAGATATAGCCGCAACACGTGTCGAGTCGGGTGAGAACCTCGCATCTGAAAGCCTCCTTCCGCCCGTGAGTTGATGACCGTACTCTCCCGAGTCCGGCATCATGGTGTAAATGGCGTCTTCGCTGGGTCTAAAGGCGATACGGCTCCCATCAGGGGAAAACGCAACCTCAGATCCATTGTGTTTGTCAATCTCGGAGACACGCTGGCCCGTGTCTACCCGATATATGTACAGAGTCGATCGCGTCCACGCGCAAAACAATAAACGACTCAAGAAAGCGAATGGGGGTTTTGAAGAGGGCCCTTCTGAATGCTCCATCCTGTGGGGGCATTCGAGACGATGCATGCACACGCCGGTATCTATCCTCCACAGCGCCAGCTCTTTATTTGCTGAGAAGGATGCAACGACGGAACCATCTGGAGATACCACCATGGCTTGAATGGGTTGTCTGCTCTCGTCTGATAGAGGGAGGTTGCTTCCAGAGCTGATGGAGCAGATGTGTACCATCTTGTCGGCAGACCCTGAAGCGACTAGGCGCATGTCTGGAGAGAAGGACATGGCTTTCACCTCGCTTGCGAAACCGCTGAGAATATGTAGACAATTTCCCGTAGAAATTTCCCAGACTTTGACGGTTTTGTCTTCATGTATCGAACCCAAAATCGCACCGTCTAGAGAAAACTGTGTCAAAGTGGCGCGGCTCCTACCACTATAAGGGGTCGTGATGCTTTGCACAACCTCGCCCGTCTCTACCCAGCGGACAAGAATAGTGTCGTCGGCCTCGGAATGGAGGTGTTCGTTGCCTGCCATCATGAATGTTGACTCTGTATTCATAACGGTCGACTGACTTGTGTCCTCAACAAAGCAATACGACACGTCCCGGCGCGGACTGTTGTGAGGGACTTCGAGGGAGAGATTCCCTGTTTGTTCATGTTTCCGGATGCGGTAGCCGCTCTCGACGCTCCACAAGGAGAAGAAGCCCGTTTCTTCCACCACTACCGCGATAACTTTCGAGTCGGATGAGAAACGCAGGGAGTACGGGGTGGTTTGCAGTCGTTTCCTGGGATCCGTAAAGCCGCCTTGTCTAAACTGCCATATGCATTGGAGGGTATCCAGTTGCATAATCCGCAAGTCACCCCGTTCACCAATCCACGCCACAAGCTTAGAGTCTGGTGAAAACTCAACGGGGCATTCTCTGTGATTCCCATGAATGGCTAGATTCTCTAGTTGTATACCCGTGTCACTTTTCCAGATTCGGATAGTCTCGTCGCATTTGGAAGCTATGAGCGCCGAGTCAGGTGAGAACTTGACGTCCCTGACAGGACGTTTATGCCTCTGGAATTCTCGAATGCATTCTCCTGTTTCCACACGCCAGATCCTAACATTGTGATCTGATGACGCTGAAGCCAGGAGCGAAGAGTCCGGGGAGAAAGCAACGGCGTTGACTGTTCCCTTGTGGCCCTCCAAGGTGTATTGGACTTGGCCCCAGTGAGAGTCGGGGGCTGGAACAAGGGATACCCATGAAGGGCCTTCGCCCCAGAAGAGTCTCCGCATCATGCTGTTTTCCGGGGTAATGCTGAGAAGAGAAGAGTACAGCTGAAGGGGGTGTGATTCGATGATGGTTAAGTTCCTCTGGATAAAGCTGGGGGCCTCTTTCAAGAGCTGGCCAAGCTCTGAACAGGGTGTATTCTGAGTCTCTGTTAGCATCACCTTGGAAATGAGCATTGTAGTTGCTTCTTACATGCAGAAATACCTGAAGGCTTTTCGAAATGTGATAACTCTCGGTGGGCCTTTCAATGAGGCTAAGAACCTCTATCCAATGAAGAAAATGGCTGGACAGGAAGTTGTAGATCTCCTGGTCGCGATAAAAGCTCCTCTCCGCATTCTGCATATGATGGGCCCAGAAACGGCAGGCATATTTCAATTCTGGGGGGATAGAAGAGTCCACTTGCCCCCGTCGTAAGCTTGAGCGATCAGCCCCTGGGTGAACTTGGCCACAAATGTCTTCTTCCAGGGCATCGTTCATGATGCGAAGGCAGCATGAGGTAATATGACCGTTCCAGTACTTTTCATCCACCCAGAACTCATCAGTTCCTTTCCTCTCAGGGTCAGTTAGGAAATCCCGAAATGATAGGTGGAGTAACCGGATGGGGGAGTATGCAGACTGTGGTACATTCAGCACTGAATGGAGCACGTCTAACCGAGCATGAACGGTGTCTTCTCTGACATCGAGGAGGTGGGCTAAAGCAGGTGCTGAGAGCGGCGTTTCGAGAAGCACAATGGTCCCAACAACGGTCCGGAAATCATCTAGGACTTGTCCCTTCCCACTGTTGGAGAGTCCCGCCAACTGTTGCTCCAGAGGTGGGAGATAAGTCGCCTCCATTTTTGCATCTTGGCTCCTCGTCCTGTACTTCAATACTTTTCGTAACTGTTCTCTGGGATTGCCGCATCTCCTGTCCGAGAGGAATCGACAGACTGTGGTAGCAAAGATGAAGAGCGGGCCAGCCATCCGGACGAGCGTTGCTGTGTCTCTTGGTCCAGGCCAGTCCTTTGGTAAGTGTCTGTCCCTTGAGACTGAGCGGTTGTAGTTCCTCCTGATCTGGTCAAGTCTAAACTTCAAGAAAATTTCAACGTCGTGCTCGACAATAGTCTCTGATATCTCGTGAAGCACGAAATTCCTATGGTGGTCCCGGCTGTCGTGAAAACCCAGTCGAATCGGCAGTTCTGTTCGGCTCGTAATGAGAACTCTGATGCGGAAATTTTTGACATCTTTAAAGTCAGATAAGAGGGTGATCAGGCGCCGGACATCGTCATCTCCGTCACACTCATCCAGGCCATCCACAACGATCGCAAGAGTAGTCCTATTCCTGTTCCGGACACGCATCAACGGCTGCAAGATGAGTTTTTTGAACTGCTTATCGGCGGACATTTCTATGATGGAGTCTTTTCCGTCAATAGCTGCTCTGATGTGAGGGACAAGGTCAGGCATGGAGCGAACGAGTTGATAGGTGATGGTTGTGTAGAACCTGGACATGTTCCCTCTGTCAATCTCGCCCCTCTTGAAGAAGAAGCTAGCACCTAGATATCGATGCATAGCTGCCGTCGCCGCAACGGTTCGAGATATTGTCGACTTTCCAGTGCCCGCCATCCCGTTGAGCCAGAAGACAGTAGGAGCTTTCCGACTGTTGACCCAATCATCTATGTCTCGAAGTAACTCAACTCGGGTACCCGTCAGACAAGTAGCGCCGTCTTCTTCTTCGCGAGAGTCGTGCAATGCCCCCAGTGCAGTGGGCAACATGTGCATGAGCATGCGCTGCTCCATAGAGACCATGGTCTCATCAACTCTGACAACCTTGGCGTCGACGCCGATTATGGCCCTTGATGATATGTTAGCTCAACTGATGAAGGATGCATGGAAGTCCGCATACGTTTGATAAACCTGAAGAGCCAAATTGATCCGTTTTGTGCATCTCCTAATCCGTTTAATCTTCTGATTCACCTCCCTCCTATTCAACGGCCACCTCAACACCCTGATGCGAAACATCCTCATAAACCTGCGGCCGGTGCTATACTGCAGGCTCTCCACCAGCTTTCGGAGGACATTGAGGCTTTCCCGGAGGGCGTCCTCCATGTCTTGCGAGGCCTCCAAGCTGGCGCCATCCTGGTCCTTGATCAGGCGTCGTGCTGATTTGGCGGCTCTTCTTAGCGTCGTCACCTCGTCGCGCAGCTCCTCGATGTCGCTCCTGGCACTTCTGGCGTCTTCGGCATATTGGGAACAGAGCGTAGCGACTTTTACAGACAAGTTGATGACGACGTTTGCGACAGCGCCGACTCCCTCCATGTTGTGAGGGAGAGTCGGGGTTGTTGGAGGTTGGTAAATGCGATGAAAACAGGATGGTCCAGGTGAGGGGTCACCTCAGCCAGGGACCAGGATTATCAGCGAATTACCGCGCATCGGCTGACAAGGGATTTCGCCCCATTGCCCAGCCTGCCTTAGTGACAGGTGCACTGTCAAAAGTTGTTCGCCTGCCAGCGAAGCGACATGATGCATGAAACCAGCCTCTCGAATAAATCTTGAGAGACCAATTGGGATGCCAGCTGTGTCCCTCGGTTACCGCTCTCCCCCGGTCGATGGCGATTCCCTGTACCCATGATAGTCTTATCACCACAAAGGGGATAAGTTCAGCACAAGTACCGAATGCACGTCTGTGAAAACATAAATAACGACGTATACGTACGCAGATGTTGCCACAACCAATGCGTTGGCACAATCAGGCTGGCTCTTTCACAACACCATTGGCAAAGACAAACCTCCCCGGGTGGCCTCAATGACACCTTCAATGCACATGCCGTAGTCCTGGCAGGTGGGAAAACATCACCCACTCAACCTGCAATCAGTTGGCTCATCCCTTGGGTATCCCAATAGCACACTGTCAATCGCCGAGTCCCACAAATCCAATAAGTTGGGCCTATAGGTAACATACCCATGAATCCCTAGCAAGAACCCCTCGTCGTCGTTTTGAGTTCATCCGTCATATGCAAATAACCAGCAATCCAATATCCAATACCCCTATCTCATTGGATCCCGACAAAAACGCCTTGAAGAAAGCCCTGTCGGCGACGCCATCGTGGCGTATCCTGTGAAATGTTTCACAAATCCATCGGATCCTCCTGCACGACTGCATATATGACCCCCGGCGTTGCTCATCCCAACTCGCTCTGCACACTGAATGGTATTATGCCTCGAGCCTGGAAATGACAAAATCCAACAAAACTAGCACCGAGGCTGTGCGCGCGAGCCATTTTGCTGACTTCCTACAGAACGTGCCAGCCTTCGAAGTAATGATGTCTACCCTTCGCTTAGGACAGAGAGCACGGAGAGAACCTCTCTAACGGTCAAATACCCTTTATTTAACATCATTCAAACTGTTCAATCGCCCGAGCCGAATTTCGAGAGTGCATGTATGACGAGCATATCGAGTCCTCTTACTGTGCGGGCCCTGCATGCCTCAACTGAACAGAAGCAACCCACCAGGGGCTAGTGTTCTGAGGCAAGGTGAATCCGAGGACTGGTCTAAACTCGAATCAAACGGGGGAATTAATATCTAGGGCGATAATACTATGAATGAGACCTTTGAAGCACGAGTTGAGACTATCGGCGTAAAAGGAGCACTATTAATATCTTTTATGATTGGCTTTAGGAAATAAGTGGGTAGTTAGGCTTTTAAAGGTGTAGGATATATCATAGAAATAGATTTTCGCAATTAAGACTTGGATATTTTGGCTTCTTGCCTATTATAACCAACCAGTTGTCGGTTGAAAGATTGAGATACCCCAGCTAACACGAGCCAAGTTATTTATCTTATTTTCAAACCCCTTATACCATCCTGCGCACAGTCTCCAATGTCATCTTCAAACCAAAGCAAGCGAGTAAAAGATTTCTTGTATAGCTTAAGAAATGCCCCACAGTTTGAGCTCACAATGAGAGCCCAGAAGCTGCCGCTATAATCAATCAGATATGGGAGGCGTTCGGTGACTCCATCCCAGGACTGAAATTGAAGACATTTATCTTGGATTTGCATGAAGCACATCAGGTTGCCTACTCGTCTTAAGTCGAGATATGCGACCTTGAGAAGATGGGGAGGACATAGTTCTCAGTTGATTGGAGGATGTCTCTATGTATTGTGCCTAGCCACGTCGTGGGATCATTCTTTAGAGAGGGAGTTGTACAGGTTTTGGCGTTTTGCGGTATTGGATTTTGGGTTTTGATAACTGTAACTCTGGCTATTGTGCCTCATAATTATCCTCTTCCGGTGACGTTCTCAAGTGGTTTGTGTGGTTAGGAGTTAGAATAACCATGTCTCAATTTTGGCATCATTAATAGATCGAAGAAGTAACGCGGAATTGATCAGAAGTGGTCTCGCTATATAAATACACTCCAGCACCTCTTCACCCTCAAAACCGTCATACCAGCTTAAGCTGGCGCCGGACAGGATTCTTTGGAAGCGTCTCAGCTGTAACACCTCCTGCCGAGATATATCCAACTCTTTCAAACCCTTCTGCCAATTCATCCAAACCCAACACTATTCCACACAATTGCGTCTCCGTACGTTTGTACAGCCAGAGGACCCAGGCCGTCGCCCGGAACGTAGATGGATCCTTTTGGTACTCCACTCGACTGTCTTTCGTTGCTCTTTTCGCGAAGCCGTATTCCTCAGCCAACAAGCAGTCCTCGTAGAATTCGTCCGTTAAGTCACCTTCCCCGTACCCAGGACCAAAATCCAACTTATACTTGACCCCACGATTCGGTGAGCTCTCGCAGGTCAGCGTGGCCTCAAAGATAGGGGCTTCTAGCAAGATGTATCCGCTCCGAACTCGCCCAAATGGAGCTTTGTTAGAACGGTCACAAAACGCTTCCAACACTTTTGGCTGAAATTCGGGTTCCAGTTCTTCTCCGACCCGAGAAATAAAGTTCACCCCCATGGCTTGAGGCAGAGAGGCCCACGACCATGACGGTGCAATATATTCCCCCACAGCGCACCGAGAAGGTTCATAACCTTCCAGTCGCCCAGTAGACCAACCCAAGCCATGGGGCAAATGAGCCTCCCAAATGCCCGCAAAGTACCGCCCTTGAAATATAGGGGCCAAGGATGTCGCTATCCCACTGAAAGCTGGCAGTTTGTCAAGGTCGTAGGTTATCGCGCGCATCGAGTACAGATTCACGAGGGATTCCCACACTGAATCTGCCCCGTCTCTTCGCTCTTCATCCGATGCCTCCAAATGATGGAGTGCGTAAATCGCCTGCCGGATATTCAGGTCCGCCGTTCGCAGCACTCGAGATGAATCGTGATATTCAGACGTGCTCTGACACTCCCAGATGATATCGGAAAGAGTAAAACGCACGATTCTTCGTGACAAAATAGATTCTTGAAGAGTCCAAGCCCGGGTAGGAAGGATATTGTGGCCGTCTTTCCAGTAATTGTAGGGTCCTCGGTGGAAGACTTCATTCGAGAAGTGCTCCTGGAAGGCGAAAGTCAAGGGGTGACCGTCTTGATCAGGCGCCGAATAGATCATTCGCTGCCACCTATCAGGACTTTCTTGGAGGAATGGAATCGTTCCGTTCATCGAAGACTCTGCAGCGACAGTGAGGTGCGCTTGGGAGTAGTAATCTGCCATCTTGGCTGATTCGATCTCCCAATCACCCGCATCGTCTTGGATGATGCACAGGGAGTCAATCCAGACGTATTTAACTCCAAGTTGTTTGCAGAGCCAAATCGTATCCCTAAAGACACAAGAAAGTTCCGACTCGGGAATCGATGCTCTCATCTGTGATATCGTGTCCTGAGTTGTCCGGATCGGCTGTCGATTGGGAGGTCCCCAGCAGTGACTCAGGGCGACGTAGGCACCAGTTTCGCCTGGCTGAGGCTCATAAAGACTCAATAATTCGTTTTCGGGGTCGATTCGAATGACTCTTGTGGGTAGTAGAGGCTTGTTCTCAGAACGGCAATTGTGGTGGCGGCCCTGCCCCGCTTCACAATTTTGGAGCACGTCTTTGACAAACTGGATACTCTCCTCCGACTTGGGGTTCCAGTGTGTATTGTGTAGCTTTTTCGGCGTCAAAGATTCAGGGATCTCAGACTGTGTTTGGTCGAGGTCAGTAAGGTCTCATGGACATTAGAGGCGGGTTGTGGACTAACCTCAGTCGCTGGGTGGATATGCGCCTCTCTATAAAAATAGGTGTCGCCTTGCTCATCTCTCCTCTTAAGTTGCATATCCCATGTGCATCGTGCCAGAACAGTACCATCAGATTTCGGGGCGACCCAAATCCCACTGGATTGTGTCCCTTCCCGGTTGATCGGCTCAAACTCGTCATACTCGGCCACCAGAGACGACTGCAGTCGTAGAAAAATCGTCTTAAGCAATGAACAGTGAGGACATTCGTCGCGGAGGCTATCGACATGGGTATTGTATAGGTTGAACATCCGGTCAATTGGACCAGCTCTTGGGTTGGTCTCGACAGGCTGGAAATCGTGACAGATGTCACAAGGCGATGACACCGCGCGAGACACGGGGCTCGGGGGATCCACTTGAACAACCATAGTGGGCAGATAGAATAAAAATAATTAACTCGTCCAACATAAAGATGATGGTTTACGGCCCAGGATTGTGAGTGAACTCATCCAGTTTTGTATCCCGACGCTGGCCCCATCCCTCACTTTAGGCGCGCGGCTCGTTGCAGAATATGCGACCCAGCAGGCCGGCCCATGCGCCTCTCTCACTACGCCTAACTACATAAACGGCAAGGACCAGGGGTTCCAGTTGAAACCCTCTGGATTGCTTCTTTTTTGTCATTGGAGATGTTAAGTTACCAGCTGAATCATGCAGAATATGCTCACGCTGTGAAGCTCTAAGACGGTACCCAGTCCAAGATGGCCAGATTTGGAGAGCATCTGGGCATAGTTGGGTTCCCAGCACAAACCGTTGAGGTTCCTAATCATCGGTATCGCACTCAACCCATGTTTTCCGAGCTTGTGTTATAGCAGCTAAGCGTTTCTTACAGCGGCTAACGATGCAATGACATTATAGACTCCCAAGTCGTCTTTTTGCCGCTCAACTCAGATGCGATTAAGCTTAGAGTGGTTCCAGACGACCCATCCACGTCATCATGCGGGGCTCTTAGTTCTTGAATTGTGTCGCAGCCCTGAGAAGAGTTTCACAACTATGCTGCGCCACCTCACCCATTCCCGTATGGATATCTCCTGTCCATTTTTCTCTTCTGGATAATTAAAAAGGGGAACTACAAAATTTCTCACAGAATTTTAATGTCATATTCTCAGCCCTGTAACCTCGTCCAAGCTGAATACCATCATCCCCACGGGCGCACACAATAAGTCAGCTCTAAGCTACCTATGAGGCGAAGCAAATTACAATTACCATCCTCAATCTCTGCACAGCAACGGGCATCGCCTGCAGTGTAACAATACGCATCAACGAATCACCCCTTTCAAGTTCCTCCGTCTTATGCAACTAACCCATACCCCATCCCCTCGCTATCTAGTCAGCTAGGCCATACGCCTTGAAAAAAGCCTCGGGCTAAGCCGTCCAATCGTGGCGCAGAGGAGAATGTTGCCTATCAACCCCCGTCACCTCATTTCCATGCGTCACGTTGATCCCATCGAACCCAGCTAGCTTAAGACTCTCCATCACCCCGTTCCAAGAACTCAACATCAAGTATCTGTATCACTACTAGATCGGTTCAAACCAATCATGCCGACCACAAAAAAAGTCACCAACGAAGCCACCGGGCCTCAACGTGCGAGCGATTTCAATGGTGCGCTACAAGCCGTGCCAGGACAGCCCGCCATGATGCACGTGTTGCAATACTCATACATGGCACAGGTACGTCCTCTCAAGGCGCAATAAATCACTGAATACTTATAGATAAATGGACAGACTACACTTCGGAAGTGCGACTTTGAAGCGCTGATCGAGGCGTCCCAAGAGGCGGGCAAGATCCTGCATGAATGCGGTTCACCGATTGACTGCACAGGAAGTCAAACTTGGCCTGAGGAAGCGGAAAGGGTCAACAGGCAGATCAAGGAAAAGTACAGCGAGTTTCCAGCAGTTGCCGACGGATTTAAGAGACACGTTGAGCATGCGAGGGCCGCGATCGCAGCGAGTAAGTGATAGCTATATCTGGGAGTCAAGCGAGAAAGAGAGGGGATGAAATGGATATCAGAACGAATAGTATTATTTAATAAGATTGAAGTTCAACATAGTCACCTGTGAAATAACATGCATAGATGTAGAAAAGCCTTGTCGTTGGTTCTTTCGAGATGAAGATTCTTGGCTCAGGCCTCACGCGAAGTCATCCACCCCACATGTAACTGCTCTTGAACCCAGTTCTGGCTGATAGCTTCAAGCTATTACCCAGACAGGCGTAGCAACATATTTCAGCAAATAAAAATGAAGAATAAAATTGAGAGTAGCTCAAAGAGCCCTTTCTTGAAGAAAACTTAGGGAAAATCACTGAACTCGTCTCGAAAAGGAAGAGAAAAATGAAATCGAGGCGGCTCTAGGGTATGCTTCCGTGGCTGAAGCAAGCTTGCGCACCGCCACAACCACACCAACCTCCACACCAGCCACACTCGCAAGGCAACCCAGCTTTCCATCCCCAAACCGCCAGCTATCCTTCCAACTGTCCTCTCGAAAACAAAAGAGAGCCAAACAACCTCGCCCCCCCGCAAACCTCCACCCTTCCCTCCCTAAAGCGCATAATCTCAATTGTTACCGCGCAATGTCAAACTACTACTCCAACCAACAACCGCAGTACCCAGGCGCCGGCCCCTCGGCTGCCCAGAACCTTCAATTCTTCCCTTCGCAGTACGGTCCTGCCACCGGCGGTACTGGTACACCGCAGCCCGGCGGCGCATATGGCTATGGAAACCAGCAGGCCGGATTCGCTAGTACACCTGGTGCGCAGGGCTTCTCGGGCGCTGGATACGGCGCGCAGGGCGTTTCGGGTCGGCTGGGTGAGCAGGGCGGGTTGAGGACTGGGTGGGTGGCTGCCTTTTCGTCCGAGGGGTATGATGGGGAGCCGCCTTTGTTGGAAGAGTTGGGTGTCAATTTTGGTCATATTCAGGCAAAGGTGAGTTTCTATGCAGTGCGATCGTGATGCGCTGGAAAGCTGACTTGAAAAGACACTCGCTGTGTTGAACCCCTTCAGGCGCATCGATTCGCACCTCATGGACGATTCCGATCTCGCAGGCCCGCTCATCTTCTTCCTCCTCTTCGGCTTCATCCTGCTGTTCTCAGGCAAAGTCCATTTCGGCTACATCTACGGCCTCGCTGCCCTGGGCTCCGTGTCCCTCCACCTTATCCTCTCCCTCATGTCGCCCTCCGACGCCGGCCAGCAGCCCCAACAGCCAAGCTACCCCCAGTACAGCAGCGAACCCTCAGCACCTGCTCCTCCGCCAGGACAGCAGGGCGGTCACTTCTCCGCGACCTTGACATACCCTCGAAGCGCGAGCGTGTTGGGATACTGCTTGTTGCCTCTTGTGGCGACCAGCCTGTTTGGCATCGTCATGCCGATGGATACACCTCTGGGCATTGTGTTTACGACAGCTGCCATCATGTGGTGCACATACAGCGCAAGCGGCATGTTCTGCGTGGTAGGACGGATGAAGGGCATGAGAGGCCTTGTCGCGTACCCCCTGGGTCTGTTTTACGTCGGCTTTGGCATCATGGGTATTTTCAGCAGCCGAGGGAGCGGATCGCTGTCCAACGCTGCTGCTAAGCTCAATGGCTGAAGGCCTGTTTAACAACAAGCTCTACACTACTCAACGACAGGAGGCTCGACGGCGCAGACTCGTATCTTCGCCCACTGTGGCTCCAATGATGCTGTACATGATTACGCCCTGGAAGCGGGCCAAGGCAAACGACGGGGGGACAAAGGCGTTTGAGAGGGACGGCCGAGACAGTTATACGGAAATGAAATGAGGAACCACTTTCCCCTTTGTATTAGAATAATACTTCTCTCTTTTTTTTTTCTTGTTGTACGTCACGAACCCACCAAAGAAGGCAAAGGCAGGTTTATAAGGAGAAGGGAACCTTGATAGCGTTCGAGATAGCGTTCGAGAGGAAGAAAACTCTCTCAATTTAAGAAAAGAAGCATTGAAATATGCAACAAGCATCGCATCGAAATCTATATATGACATAGTCCGCATAACACAACGCAAAAAGGCAGTAACAACGTAAAGCATGTCCCTATCGTATCACTTTTTGTTCACAGGAATCCGCCCGTCCGATTCCCAAGTCCGTTTAACCCGCCCTCCCTAATGCGGTCCAAGAAAGTTACAAGTTTGTTGATCAACAAAACGCTGCTGCTCATCATCTGCAGCGCATTATTAAAGGGCTGATGTTGAAAGATCCATCGCGAGGAAAAAAGCGTCAAAAACCACCGCTTGATTGCTTCATACCGACGTAGCACACTCCCACACTCCGAAAATCATCTAGGCTTTCTTGCCGCCGTCGTTCTCCTTGTCATCGTGGGCATGAACGCCGTTTATCTTGACGCCGTTCGTCTTGGGGGCATCGTCGGACTCGCCAAAGACGACAGAGTACTGGCCTCCGGCACCGGCGCCGATAATCTTCTTGCCACGGATGGCGGTGTTGTCGATAAGGGTGGGAGTGTGGATATCGTCGATGGTGCCCTGGCCGGTCTGGTAGTTGCTCGAGAAGCCCCAGGAGAAGACCTTGCCCTCGGAGGTGATGGCAAAGCTGTTGTCGGTACCGGCGGCGACGGCGACGGTGTCCTTGACGTCTGTTTTTCGTTAGTGATGAGTTGTTCAGAGCATGGAAAAGTACATACCGGGCTGGACAGTGGGCTTGAACAGGATACGGGCGTTGCCTCGCTCGTCGTAAATGGCGATATCCTCGTTCAGCTTGTCAAACTCGAAGCCGACCTGGTAGCCATCGACACGGCCCCAGGTGAAGAGCTCGCCATCCTCGGCGCAAGCCAGAGAGTGGTGCTCGCCACCATCGATATCGGTAATGTTGTAGTCCTCGAGGGAGGTGAGCTTGGCGGGTCGGAGGATGACGGCATCGTCCTCGCCGGCGTTGGACTCGACACCGATCTCGCCAAAGTTGTTCAGACCCCAGCCGTAAACGTTACCCTTGTTGTCGATGGCAAAGCTGTGATAAGAGCCGCAGGCAATCTTGACAATCTTGCCTCGGGGCAGACCGACGCCCTGGGGGGTAAGCGAAGACATCTTGTTGCGCTCGATGATGCGTCGTCCGAGCTGGTTCTGCTGGCCGCAACCCCAGGCAACAACGTTGCCCTTAGTGTCGAGGGCGAGGACGTGGTTGGAACCGGCGGCGAGGGCGGTGATCTTCTTGAGTGTGGGGATGATGACGGGAGTCGATTGAACCTTGACGGTCTCTGAGAAGCCGAGGATACCATCGCTGGATCGGAAGGTGCCCCAGCCGTAGACGCGGCCATCCTCGGTGAGGGCAAAACTGGCGCTGTCGCTGGCAACGACCTGGACAAACTTGGTGCCAGTAGCAAAGTGCTCATCGGAAACAGGAGTAGGCGTGCTTTCCTTGGGGTTGATGCCAGTGTCGTCCTCATCCTCGGAATCAGAGTCGTCCTCCTTGTCCATGTCGCGAAGGCCGCCATCCCAGTTGGTGTCTCGTCCGAGAGCACCCTGGTCGTTGACACCCCAGGTCAGGATCTTGTTATCGTGGGTCAACGCGACCGCGTGCATGCCACCGCAGGAGATCTGGACGACGCCGGTGTTGGCGGCGGAGAGGTTATCGTTGAGTCGGGGACGCTTCACATCGATGGGCTTCTTGTTGTTGACGCGCTTGCTGCCGAGGCCGAGCTCGCCAGACGAGCCCTCGCCAAAGACGTAGACATCGAGGATCTGGGTGGGCGCGTCGTTGATCTTCTTTCCAATCTCGGGGTGAACCTCCTTCTTCTCCTTCTTGGGAGCGACCTTCTTGACGGGCTTCTTGGGAGCAGGCTTCTCGTCCTCGGGCTCCTCGGTCTTGGCCCTCTTGGTGGTCTTTGCCTTTGTGGCAGCAGGCTTAGCAGCGGGCTTCGCGGCGGCGGCGGGTTTGGCGGCAGCAGCCTTGGGCTTCGCGGCAGCCTTGGCCTTTGTGGAGGGCTTCACGGCGGGCTTGACGGCGCGCTCTGTGGTCTTGGACTTCTTGGTCTTGCGCGTGTCCGCCTCAGACTCGGCCTCGGTCTCCTCGTCGCGGGCCTTTCGCTTCTTGGACGCGCCATTGGTGGCAGGCTCCTCCTTCTTCTTGGTGGGAGCGGCAGCAGCAGTCTTGGTGGGCTTGGTAGCCTTCTTCACGGCAGCGGAGGTAGTGGACGTCTTCTTTGTCGACGCGGCCGTCTTGTTGACGGATGCTTTGGTTCGAGGGGCCATCGCGTCCTTGTGTGATGCGGTGGGTACCCGACGCGCTGAAAAGGATGTAAAAAAGGTAGTTTGGCGCAGAGATTGATGTGAAACACGTGCTTGCGAAGCAATACAAAGAACCTGCAGAGCTTCCTTTGCGCGCAGGTAAAAGAGATTCTGACGCAAAGTCGATGATGATGAAGATGAGAGAAGCTGTGGTAGAGCGCGAAGCAAAGCAGGTGGTGCTTTTTTTTTCTTCCTTTTAGGTGTGATCTGACCACGCTGAGTGTGGATGACCTGAGCAGGGATCAGCAGATGCCAATCTGGGCTTACAGGGGGGCGAGGCCTGAAATGGGATTCACCGCCCGGAAGCTCCCACTAGAGAATGTTCGGCAGAATAAAAATTTAGTGCAATTGAGCTTCAGGCGGTGACGGAGCTTGTCGCGTCTTGTTGTGAGGCGACCCATTCCATTGGGACACGGATAATTCAGTGCAACAATAACCACGAACCGTGGGGGTTGGGTTTGTTGATCCTTGTTTTTGGTGCTTTTTCTGTTTTCGTCTTTTGTTTTTTGTGCCTCTTTTGGAACTTGCAAACCTTCAAACGGAAACCTTGAATACTTCCTCTTTCGGAGAATTCCAGCTGCATCGCGACGCCAGCTGCAGTTCATCCCTTCTCACGCGTTTGCTAACAAAGTACAATGTCATTGTTTGTGATTGATTCTCAAAATCTCGCTATCTTTAGCTCTGATTGCCTTGCCGCCCAACCCAGATGCCATTCATGCCCCAACGCCGACCCATAATACAATTATGCCAGTGAATCACAAATCCCTGCCCATAAAACCATGTGTTTATCGTCGAGTGGTAAAGTCGATCTCGTTGGCAGGGTTGTATCCGCCATCGGAAGCCTTTTCGCAAGTGCAGCCACCTGAGCACAATACGTTAGCACCGAGTCAAAGCTTTGTGTATGGGGCCACATTGTACATACCAGCAGGTCGCGAGCCACAGGCACAGGTCGAACCGGCGACGGTCGCGTTTTCAGAGGAAGCTCGGTCGCAGGTGCATTCACCGGCAGGTCGGGCGCGGCACGAACAGCGGGGTCCTGAGACGGCGTTCTCGCTGGAAGCCTTGGAGCATGTGCAGTGAAGAGCCGACTTTTGGCCGCACGAGCAGGTAGCCTTCTGGGCTGGAGGAGAATATGTCAGTTAGTGGTCTTTGCAGTGGAAGATGATGTCACGTACCACAGGCGCATTCAGCGTTGTCGCCGGAGCGGCAGCAGGTGGCGGGAGCGTTGACGACCATTTTGGCGGTTTATGTGGTGATTGTGGAGTTTGGTGAGAAGTTGAGTGTTGGAAGAGAGTTTGAGAGTTGTAGTCGTAACTTGAGATTGTGCTTGAGATGCTGGTTCTAGACTGTCACCAAGAGAGGCTCCCTCGACTTATTTGTACTCGATCACTCCCGGGGAACGTGTCTCCACTCCCTCTGGAGCTTGGTTGCCGCATCTCCAAAAGGCAGTAATCGCCCCTTCTCTGATTGGCTAGATCCCTAGATTCAAGTCTTCTCAGCCAATCAACGATTGCTTATTTCCAACTTGGCAACTTTCGCCTCCAAAGCCGGCCCATGCTTAGGAACGCCTCCATCTATTTCGAGTTCTCGAACGCCATGAGTAATCAGGGCCCAGATCGAACCTTGTCATGCTCTTGTCAGCTTTTGAAGTGGTTTTCTCAGCTGCTTTCGGCCTGCCCGTTAATGGATGGTCATGATCTTGTCCTCTGCCAGTTGTTGGAAGATGCCGATTGTTGCAGATGGCATTCCTTGCTTGTCTTGACCTCTCACATCTCAATTGTCCATTCTCGATAAGAGTTACTCGAAGCTGCTCATGTCATGATGGCTTGTAGAAGCCATGACGTAGAACGTGCACTTGGTCTCTGCAAGACTCAGCTGCCTCTGGCTGACTGACTCGCCATGCTTGCCGTCTTTGGCTCCCTTTTTGTAGCGGCGTCGTCTTCACCGCTATCTGTCCTTCAAACCAACGTTCCCTTGACACCGCCGTTGCAATGCAAGTGATCCCATGCTCATGACGGCCCCTCGCCGACTTCTTCCTCCGGCCATGGGCAATCTCGGCGCCGCTCCCCGAATTCGGCCCCGCTTCGGCCGCCTCCGATGACTGTTGGTGCCCGGTTGACTGATTTGTCCCGATCACGGCCTCATCTGAAATGCTTCAGCCTGTTTGCACTTTCACCCGCCTTTGTTTGAACTGGAATTACTTTGAACCGTGCATTTGCGGTTGCACAACGTCTGCCCAATTCGTTATCATCTCGCCCGCTCGTAGCCGATTTCAAGCCGATAAGCCCCCGCAGATCACATTCGGCTTCATAATACCTCACAGTCGACTTGATGCCATTCACAGCCTAATCGAACGCTTCTTGTCTTTCGTCCCCTTTATTTAACTCTTGATCCACCCCATCCTTCATCAACCGCCTTCAACATGTCCAACTCTACTGAACCTACTGTCGTTGTTGTAGGGTATGAGTGAGCTTTCCCTTTGGATGACCTGAGCTAAACCTGTCAGTGCTGGAATCATCGGCCTGACCAGCGCCCTCAAGATCCAGCAGCTCCTCGCAGAGTCTCCAACCACTCAGTCAACATCTGTCCTCCTCGTCGCCAAAGAATGGCCAACCTCAATCCCAGGAGCTCCCACCTCCCACTCTGCCGACTACGCGTCCATGTGGGCCGGTGCCCACGTCCGACCCATCCCAGGCTCAACGCCCCAGCTCCGTCGTGAAGCCAAGTGGCTCAAACATACCGTTTCCGAGCTTGAAAGTCACCGCCAGAGTGAACCCTGGGTCGGCATTCGTCGTCTCCCGGGTATCGAGTATCTTGAGGAACCATCGCCCGACTACCTGAAGCAGGATGCTCAGAGTTTTGCCGCCGAGACTGGTCTGTCAGGCTATCGCAAGTATGAGGTTCATGAGCTTCCAGAAGGGGTGAAACTGGCGTTTGAGTATGAGACGTACTGTATCAACTCGCCCCTTTACTGCAGCAACTTGCTACGCAAATTCATCCTCCAAGGTGGAAAGACGCTGCAGAGGGAGCTCAAGAGCGAGGAGGAAGCTTTTACACTAGCGTCTCAGGCTTTATTCGTGGTCAATGCGAGTGGAATGGGGTTCAAGGATACCAAGTGCTTTCCTATTAAAGGCAAGTTCGGTGGCCCGTGAGCGCCGGCACCCCAAACTTTCTGGAGCCGTGGGTACTGACAGTTCAAACAGGCCAAATTGTACTGACCAATCTCGCCGCTGCTGACAAGACCATCACAAAGCAGCTGAAGGATGGCTCTTGGAGTTTCATCATCCCTAGATCTTTCAATGGAGGGACAGTGATTGGTGGCACCAAGGAGCCCGGCGACTGGCGTATTGAGCCATCCCTGGAGCTGCGGCAAAGAGTTCTGGACAATGCCAAGAGCATCGCTGCCGAGTCATGCGGCCAGAACCAGGTACCTGGGCCACTAAAGGTCATCAAGGACGTGGTTGGTCGAAGACCGGCTCGTGAGGGAGGGATGAGGGTTGAGACAGAGACCAAGGACAATAGCCAGGGGGTACAGTACGTCATCCATGCTTACGGCGCTGGAGGACGCGGCTACGAGATCTCTTGGGGTGTTGCAAGCGAGGTGGCAGACCTGGCGAGAGAGGTGCTTCGTTCGACGTCGGCGGTTAAGTCAAAGCTGTGATGCGTCGGGTATCGGGTATCGGGATGCATCGTATGATGCCAAAACCGATTCACCGAACCACAAGATTATTTGGGCAAGTAGTTTATCACGCTCAACGGACCAGCAAAGTGACTCATAGTACAGGAATGGCATTAATACCACTCGTTTGATTTATTGACAATGTTTAGAGTTGTATAAAAATTATATACGAAGTGAAAGGCTTGGTTGTGCGAGAATCAGTTCCACCAACCTCCAGGGGGCAACAACTATGATTGATGCTCAGTTAGACCATGGTTGACTTAGTTGCCACGGTAGTAGCGGCGAGAGAACTGGGGGACGCTGCCGCATCCAGAATCAGCAGGGGCGGTGGCAGCAGGCTCAGCAGCGCTGGTGTCAGGGGAGGCAGCAGAGTCGGAGCCAGTGGCAGAGCCGGAGCCAGTGGCAGAGCCAGAGCCAGCAGCAGCAGAGCTAGAGGAAGCACCAGAGCCACCGAAGATAGCAGGTCCAGGCATGGGGTAGGAAGTGGCACCGCTGTAGATGCTATAGTTGGGCGAGAGACCCTTAGTGTTGCTGTCGTAGACACCAGGGATCTTGACAACGTCGGTGGGCTCCTGACCGCTGCCGGAGTTGGCGACCTTGATGTGGGCGCAGTTGAAGTAGAATTCGGTTCCACTGGGTCGGTGAAGAGCAAGATGCTCAATGCGGACGAGGTACTCGCCGCTAGGGACCTCAGCGGGGATGGTAAAGTCGACGCGGTTCTTGTTCCAGATGAGCCAGTTCTCGCCAGACGCCTGCATGGGGAAGTTGGCACCAAGCTCGTAGACCTTGAACCAGTCTCCAGATCCATCGTAGGACTTGACGTCGTCGTTGGTGGCTCGAGACATGTAGACCTGGATGGGACCAGGGTGCTGGATGTTGCCGTCCAAGTTGGTACCAAAGCCAATGGTGTCACCGGCGCTGACCTCAGCAACCTTGGTAGAGCCGGCGTTGGCCTGGGCTCCAGTGTTGCACCTCATCTCGTTGCTCGACAGGATGTCGAAGCCAAAGTGAGGCTGGAAGCCCTGGGTTGAGCGGCGGACGTACTCGAACTCGGCTGACTTGACATTGTTGACGTAAAGATGGGGGAAGAAGTAGTGAGCCGAGACGAGGTTGGGAAGAGCCAGGATGGCAGCGGAAAAGGAGATGGCGGCCTTCATGATGACTGAGAGTTGTTGCAAAGAGTGTGTACTGGTGAAGTAAAGTTGAATAATAACCTCTGGGGTAGAATGAATGAAAGTCTCGGCTAGCGAGAGTAAGAAAACGAGTGCTTGGAAGGACGATGAGAAACTGAACTGCTGATGAACTTCAAGAGGCCAACACTTGGGTCTTTATATCTATCAGCACCAGCACCTTACCGAGGTCTTGATTCTTGGCCGCGGGCTCAGCAGACGACCTGAAACCGAAAACCCCCTGGTATACCGAAAATAGACGGTAGGTCTAGAACAGCCGCCAAAAACATGCTTAACCCGACACATGGGAACGGGCTTGGCTCCAGGTTCATCTTTTCCCCCATTGGTGGATGAACATGGTGTTTCAAAGTCCCCTTGACTTCAGCTCTGGGAGGGAAGGTGGGAGATGGTAGGTCTAAACGAAGAACGACGGAGGCCGTTCAGCCCTAAACGAAACACGAATGGGCAAGTCTTGCGAGGGGTTGGTTTCGAGTGATGGAACCTAGCTCCTTGTCAAAGCTCCGTGCCAAGGTGGATCTTGGGTTGCATTCAGGGTCCTTTTTGACATGGGTTTCGGGGAATGGAACATGTGGATTAGAGGGTCTGAGCGGGAAAAAGAGAACAATCTTTTTCAGATGATGTTTGATACTAGGCATTCTGCGTGGACAAGGCGCAATCGTTGTGCTGGGTCAGAGGTTGACAAAGTGTATCCGTAGGACCGTCGGAGAGGAACTAAGGGGGCCGGGTTCCAGCCACAGTTGGCCAACTCCCCGAAGCAATATTCCACTGCCAAATATGCAATTCACGCCGTGATACATATTGAATACTAATTCTATTGAACCTCAAAGTCATGAACCAGTACGAGGAAACCCCAATCTTGAGAAGACGCGAAAATCCAATGTCATCGTTGCTCAAAGATATCTTTTTGGGAGCACGGCCGGTATTATAGTGCTGCAGATGCACGATTTTAGCGTAGCCGAGCGCTAAGGCCCCTGTGGCGCAGTGGGATAGCGCGTAGCTCTTATACCTTCATTACTTGGTGAAGATATGCTAAGGTCGTGAGTTCGAACCTCACTAGGGGCAGACTTTTTGCACTCATAACAGACAGATCGAAATGCCTTTGTCTTTTTGGTCACATAAGGAAGGGAGGGAGGACCTGTCATGCAATGAACAGGTAATGCAGTCTGTGCTGTGGTGCTATCTGGTGGTGAAGAGATGGACGAATCTACCAGCAAGCGTACCTCTCTTTCTCTTGTCTGTCTGGCTGACAGTGTGTGTGGTGGGTGATTGAGGCCGACGGACCAAAAGCGGCCGACTCTTTTGAGGGAGAGAACCTGCACGAAGTTACATACTGAGTTATATGAATTAAGAAATTGACTTTGAATTAGCGGAGTAATTGCAATGGCAGACACCCTTCTTCTATCTTACTATTTATTACCAGTCCGAGTCCCTTCTTCCTTCATGCGCTGCCTCTTCTCCTAGCCCTTTCTCATTCCCTCCCTGTCCTCATCTCCCACCAACAAACTCCTTCACCATCTCATTCAAATCAACCGCATAAAGCCAATCAAGCTCAAAAGGCTTCATCTCCACATCTCCCTCCTTCGGCAACCTCCTCTGATTAATCTCCCCATTCAGCTCAATCACCCTGTCAATCCGTCCCTGCCGACCTTTCTGCCACCTCTCCAGCGCTCCAGCGAGCCCCTTATGTTTCAGATCCCCGAGGATCCCAGCAAATGTGTAGACGTCTTCGAAAGCCTGGTTTACACCCTGGCCGGCAGTGGGGGGGATTGCGTGGGCTGCGTCGCCGAGGATTATGACTCGGCTGTGCTTGTCGGTTGATGCCCATTTGTTGAGCTTGGGGAGGAGATAAAAGGGCCAGAGGTTGACTTTGTCGGTTGAGATATTGAAGGTGGCGTTGGACACGATAGGAGGGAAATCTTCGCTGCCTTCGCGTAGGAAATCGATGCACCATGTCTTGTCAGATGTCATGGCCTTCCAGGCGTCTCGGCCAGGGTCCTCTCCTGCAAAGACACGTTGCTTTCCGATGAGAACCTCCGAGCCATCAGCTAGCTGGGGTGCAATGACAAAAGCTCCTCGCTTGTTGTGCATGAACGTAGCTGGGAGCTTGTATTCATCCTTCTCCATGTTGAGTTGTTCCGTAGGCACAGCAGCGGTGACACCAATCATGTTGGTAAACTTGGGCTGCAAGTCAGGATGAAGGTATGATCGGACTCGAGAGTGGATGCCGTCTGCGCCGACAAGGAGAGAGGCGGTGGACTCTGAACCATCGGTGAAGAGCCAGGTGACACTATCCTCAGTCTCGCTGATGATGCGGTCAAACTTTTTGCCGTATACGACTTGAATCCCGGCTTCACGGACCAAGTCCAGAAGGATGTTGATGAGCTCGAAGCGGTAGACTCGAATACCGGAGTACCCATACTTGGAAACGGATCCAAACTCAAAGACATCGACAGACTTGTTGTCTTGAGAGAGAAAGTAGGACTCCTCAAACTTGTAGCTTCGAGGCTCCATGCGCTCAAAGACGCCAAGTTTGTCAAGAATGCGAAGGGCATTGGGAGATAGCATGATTGCGCCGCCAATATCTAGGGGCGCACTTTGTTGTTCATAAGCGACGGCCTCAATGCCTTGTTGGTGGAGGGCGAGGGCTAGAGTTAGGCCTGAAAGGCCAGCTCCGATGATGGCGACTTTGGTGGTTGACATGATGAACAGAGAGATTTGTGATGTTTTATGTGAGAGGGTTTGGGACTTTGAACTTGTAGTAACTTTGGAGGGTGGTTTTGGGTGGGTGAGGGTTAAGGTGGATGTGGATGGATGGATGGTTGGTGATGCCTCTTCTCGACTTGACCAGTAACTCAACCACCTATATATACAGAACATCGGTCTACGCTACGAAAGAAAATGCACGGACAACCCCTCGGTCTCGGTCTTTGATCTAAGCCACCTTTGCAATCTTTTCACGCATTTGTCAAACAAAAGCCTCTTCACCATCTCCCTCCTCCAATAAGCATCGTCGCTGAGTTGGGCATCCGGCCGAGTGGTAAGACTCGGCCGATACAGTCTCACTCTCGGCCGTGTCGGATTACAAAACACAGCGACGGTAATCTCGGTCTTTTGCACCAGCCTCTCGGTAAATTGAGAATCCGCGCCTCGATTCGTAAGATTGGGGCCGTGTTGTCAGCTGAGTCCGAGCGAGACACGGCCGAGTGTCCGGGGCCGAAGGTATCGGCCGATATGAAGGAGGATGGACTGGATTGTCTCGACTATAAAGGGTTTGGTTGAGATACTCTCTGGTGGTTCTTCATTCTCATCAACAAGTCCATCTACATCATTTAAAGACACCTGTTGTTCGTTCTCAACTACACTCTTCTTTACGACCAACACAGCCCAGGGCTATCCTCAACACACACACAAACACAATCAACACATCTCCATCTTCAATATGCACATCTTCGTCATTGGTGGAACCGGCCGCAACGGCTCTCTGGCCATCCAAGAAGCCCTCTCCAGAGGACATACGGTCACGGCCCTTGTCCGCAACCCATCCACCACATCCCTACCATCCCACACCAACCTCACCCTCGTCAAGGGCACCCCTACTTCTCAAGCCGACGTCCTCGCCGGCCTCACAACTCCCGAGCCTCCCAAGGCCGTCATATCAGCGCTTGCCCAGGTTCGCACCTCAGAGTCGCCTTTTGCAGCTCTGCGTCCTGATACTATACCTGACTTTTTGACCTCGAGCATGCGCGTCTTGCTCGCTGCCATCTCGCAGGCCAACCTTCCCTACAAACCCAAGCTTGTCATAAACTCAGCTCAAGGTGTTGGCTCCTCCTGGCGCTCTATGAATCTTCCCGGCAAGATCATCTTCAGTCACGGAAGCATGGGCATCGGACTTAAGGACCACAACAAACTCGACCAGCTCGTACGCGATAGCGGCTTGCCCTTTGTTTCCCCACGACCGTGTATGCTCGCCGAAGGTGACGTCAAGGACGTCAAGGCCTGGCCTGAAGATGGAAAGGGCTGTGCGTGGATGCCATCCATTACCAGAGCGAGCGTTGGACGGTGGCTCGTCGATGCTGTCGAGAGTAATGAGTGGGACGGAAAGGCACCGGTAATCACGAATTAAAGTGGCTGGAATGATAACGAGGGCTTGGAAGACAACGAAGGATTCATTCAGTATATGAGTAGGATATAGGAGTTTACCTTGGAATTTTTATGTTGAAGCTGAGCCTAGTGCGAGTTTCTCGCGGCCAGCTATCTATTTTTATATAAATCCATGAATATCTTGACCAAAAGAACTCCCGAAGTCTTACGCCCTTGAACATCAAAGAGTTCGATGACACGATATCCTTCACGAAGTCGGTCCAGACGGATGCACGCCCAACCTAACAATGGCTGAACAAAAGACTTTTGGTCATCCACGACCTTGAATCTGATAAAAGAGGTTAGTCCCTGTCAGATACATATTCATAGTCTCATCCAGAAGAGGAACGGCTCGAAAGAGCTTGACAAGGAAATACCAGCTCGGCCAGAGGCCAAAGAGCAAAACTCACCTTAGAAAGCTCAACTCGGGCGGGGACCTGTTGACCACAAACGAAAGGGTTGACCCAGTGGCACCGAACTGGGGATCCTTCGTCTTGCCGGTCTCTGTCTTGAATTTGTACTTGCTCTCGCCAACGTCATCCTGAACATAGTGGAGCTCGACCTTGACCTGAGGACGAAGAACTCTCTTCCCGTGGCCGCTGCCGTCTAGCTCATCTTCACCACTCTCCGGGATGTCAAATCCGGAGAAAATAGTGATGCCAATATCCAGTATGCCCTTGGGTATGGCGTCATGCCAAGTTTCGATATGCCTATCGGTGCTTCGATACCCGGCCGGTTTGAGAACCCACCCATCCTCGTCGGCAAACATGCCACGATGGAGCATCATGCCCTCATCCTCGATCTGCCAGTTTAGGCTCACCATCTGGACACCTAGCTTCCAGAAGAGGGATGGATTAGGGTTGGATGAGTCAAACCTGCGCCTAGATGGGAAGCAACGCATAAAGTAGTGTTTGTTGTGAGAAAACACCCTAGTCTCGTCCCTCGCATTGAGCTCAAGTAGTCTCGTTTCGTCCAAAGAAAAGATGTGAGACAGCTTTCTCGCTGCAGAGGTATCAAAGTCGCGGAACGCCTCGCTGTGTGTGTAAATGGCAAGATCGCTGAGGGCCTGGCAGATGCCAATCCTGGATGACTTTGCTTTAGGATCCAAGTCGCTCGAGGGATACAGGCCCTGGATCGAGCTTTCCGAGTCGCTCGAGGGATCGTTCTTGATGACGCGAGCAGGGCTCTTCTTCACCTTGATGAGTATTTTGCGCCTCAGATCACCCAACGTTGGAAGGCGGAATCTTGGATCATAACCCTCAAGAGGTTCGTCAAGAAGAAGTTCCCCCCATTCCTCCTTCATGATCCTTACTATTGCCTCCTGCTGCTCGGCCTCTGCATGCACCTCGAGACTGAAGATGACGGGTAGATCGTTGTTCACGAAGGCCGAAGTTCCAATGACGGAACATACTTCACGGAAGCCGCACGGGGTAGTCAAATTCCAGCCATGAGTGACGATTGGCTCGCCTTGCTCTAGCTGCGGCCGTTTTTTCGGCAGTTTCCTGACCCTGCTTGTTGAGGTGTCTGGCTGATGGTCTCGGGGAGGGTCTTGCGTCTTTGGCTCAACGAAATCTCCGTTCCAAACGTCAATCTCAACACATCGGCATCCTTGCATGAGAATCTAGAACCAGAACGTTAGCTTCAACATGAAAAATCTCATTGGGGATCCTGTACATCTCGATATGCCTCAGCACTGGCCCTGGAGGCGGTTTGGTTTTGGTTTCCGCTGAGGTAGGTGTTGTGGCTGCTGCTGATGAAGTAGTTGGTCAAGGGCCTGGAAAGGTCTTTTGGCTGGAGAGGCCCTTGAGCGCTTGTACCTAAATCCAACCAGGCTTTATAGAACGCTGAAAAGCCGTATGTTTCTTTGATGGAGAAAACCTCGTCGTATTCGTGACCCGACGGATGCTGTTGCCGGAGAAATCTGTTAAAAGCGATTATCGAGAGCGTCTCTTCTTGGTCCTTCAGACGATTAAACAAGTCGACAGCGGCTCTGTACATGGGGGGATGCGGATCGGTGTTGCTCTTCAGGTCTTGTTGCGTAGCCGCAGATTTTGGGGCATCACTGGAGCTTGGTTTCGCAGTTCCTAGGTTGAAGACCTTTCTGATTCTGTTACGGAATCGTGAGGTTGTGCTCTCAGGGGCAGCTTTGTTTTCACCTTCGTCCGCTGGCTGTTCGATGGGAGCAGTATCAGGACCCTGGGTTATATCTTCGGCATTGTTTGTCATTTCGGAGCTTGAAAGCGTTTCTTGAGTAAGTCGTGAGATGTCTGTCTCAGCAGCAGCCGATTCGTCTCCATGCTCATCCGCAAAGCAAATCTCGCCCGGAAGATCGTAGTCTTGGGAGGGAGGCATCTGGCTCTCCACTATGGCGACTCGATTGTGATCGAACTGGGATAATTGTAGACGTCTGTGGCCTTCCAAATCCGATAACCCGCTCAGCCACTGGATGACAGAGGGGGATTTGCTATGCCCGAGGTCAAAAGTTCCCACCTCGCCTCCAAGGTTGATATGACTTGACCTTGGCCATGGAAGTGAACGAAGAGAGAAGTCATGCACATGCTCCAAGACATGGTCGATCAGCTCCGGAGAGTCAACAATTCCTTCCACATCACAAAGTGGACAGGCCTCTATGCCTATCTTTCTCTGCGTGGAGAGAGATATGAGTGTAGAGATGTCGTCCCCTTCAGCAGCTTCCTGGTGTAAGGCCATGAGATGCTCCATCATATCCGTCATGGAGGTGAACTGTGGTTCATCCTCACATAGAGGGCATTGCCAGGTAGGTGAGTGATCCTGCCGAATGTGTCGTTCTAGCGCCGTTCTTGTGCTGTAGTAGACGTCTGGAGTGGGACAGTCCTCGACGACGCAGGTGTATGGACAGATGTCCTCACTCAAGTGCTTCCTGATGACCAATATCAGAAATAGCTGGGGCGACATACAGAGATGCAACTCACCTCCATCTAGGATTCGTCTTCACGTCTTGAATTGGCAAAGTCTGGTAGCAGCAAGGGCATTGAAACATGTGCTGGTTATCGTCAGGTATCTGGGGTCGCGGATAGTGAGCGGTTGCCGTGATACGTGTAACCTCGGTTCTGGGTGTCAAGGCCTCTGGCTTCTTGAGTGCTGGATCGGTGTATCTGAGTTTACTTTCGGGGACTGAGGCTGACGTCCCTGATATCGTGGGAGCATCGCTGCTCTTGGGGAGCTTGGGTGGTTGTTCGATAACAGGATGGGTGGGGATGGGAATTTTTACGTCTGGCGAGGCGATTAGTTGATGTGCTTTGTTGATGGCATCCTCTGAAATGGATGACAGTTCGGGTTTGCGCCTTTTGAGGCCAGTTGAATGTCGTCGAGCCTGCAGAAAACGATTTCTTCGTCGCAAGTTGGCTACCACCAGGCGCTGCTGTATGGGCGTTAATGCCTCGAGCTTCTGCCTGAATCTGTGGCTGCTATATCCTCTCTCCTCAGGCCGTAGAACCGCAATGCACTCCAGGTGTTGCTTCAACTCGCAGTGTTCTTCCTCATTGAAGAGGCGATCGGCTTTGTGAAGTCGCGACCGCTTTCCAGTCCGTCGGACAGCCAGTGCAAGGGATGCGAGACTTCCCAGAGCTGACTCGATGTCGAGTAGGGCTTCATCGAGACTCTGGTACTTTTCTTGCAAGTCTGCGTAGTCTTCCAAGGACTGGTACAGCATTACCAGGTTTCCTTTGACCAGCGCTAGGTCAATGGGCCGTTCATTGAGCCTCCAGTCGAGCGCGGCTCTTGCAGAAGCCAGTGCCCCGATGCCATCGATCCAAAGATTAAAGTCTGCTAGTTTGTACTCGAGGCGTTCACCCGCTGACGTCGCTTCAGGTTGATCTTCTGAGGGCTGGTTCTTCCCATTATCCTTGGTCTGAGATGGAGAGCCGAGGCATCGGTTAAACAGGTCCAGACATTTTTGTGAAAGCTCAGCGGCAGTGAGATCCAAAAGATCCATTTTTTGGGGGACCTATGATGAGGTGCATGGTTCTTGTGTGTTGGTAATGCGCAGTGGAAGTGCCTGGCTGACGTTGAGAAGGCGGAGACCATCCTTGTCTCATCCAATCCCCGCACGTGACCATGAGTGGACGACGAGGCTGTGCCAACATCCAATACTGTTGCCTGAAGCTGACCTGAGTGGATTCCTCATCCTGCAATCAACTCAACTACGACAGAGACTGATGATGCTTTAGCGGGATGGCGCCAGAAGATGACGGCCATGGCGCCTGCGAGCTGCTGGCCAAAGTCGCCAAAGGAGTCTTTCCTATCGTTATGCGATGCGGTATTCAGCAGCGGGAGCGCGTTGCGGGGGAAGTGGGCACAAGGCTTGGCCAGATTGCTCAAGAGCCGTTACAAGGTTATGAGACGGATCAAGAAGCCGAGGGTGCCGCGACAAGTCTGTTGCACACGCTGCTGATGATATGCAAGGTATGTTTCTCACACGGGCCGCTCCAGCAGTCGATCACACACGACCTGGAGCTCTGCCATGTGTTGTTGTTATTCACTTCGGCCTTGGTGTTTATTCTTGTGGATTGATGCTAAATGGCGTAATTCAGTTTCCTGATCCAGTCGGAAGGCAGACTACGGCGTGGGAATGTTACTCAAGCATCCTTGCGCTTCTGAGGCCTGAGAGCAAGGCCAAGCTAAACAAGTCCGTCCTTCTGTACTTCAAGATGGGCCCCGGCTATAGTAGCCAGGCAAAAGAGCAATGTGACAGGTTCTTCGCCAGACTTAGCGAAGAGGGGCCCGGCAAAAAGTCGGCTGCTGATCAGATCATGGGAGGGACGCGGATGCCGGAACCCAGCGACTACCCTCGGCATGTCAACGAGGACTTGTTTCACATCCTTCACCGGCATTCCCAGTCGTGTGGGGACCATCACCTGCTCTGTCATCCTGCGAGGCTATATCTTGATGGAAACCCGCAGATCCAGAGCAAGCACGCACAGTTTGAGCTGGTCGTTTCAACAGCCGATATGAATTACTGGCAGGATATTTGGGTTGGAGTGCCTATGTGAGGAGCTGTGTTTTAACATTCGAGTCAAAATCTCTAACTTGATTCTCTAGGCAAACTAAAACTCGAAAGCGTCTTGTCGGTTTCAACCTTGGCAGAGATGTGAGCAGCGATGAGGACGAAGAAGAAGGCGATGAAGCCTCGGGTCTCGACCAAGTCAGCCCAGATTACTTCTGCCAAATCCTGAGAGACCCTTCGTTTGCCAAGTTGAGAGTCCGCTTCATTCAAGGCCTTGGGCTTGTCTCGCTTCGTCCGCCAGCCGCGCTTGAGCGCTTCCTCTGCCCCGGACAGGGTCTGCCACTCTGCACAGCTGTGGAGAGCTACAAGCTAAAGGACAAAGACAAGATCATACTTGCCCACGCTATCGCACACTCGTTCTGGCAGTTTTATGGATCAGATCTGATGCGAGAGCGATGGACAAGCCACAATATTTGGTTCATGCAAGAAACTGATGAGCAACAACACCCGAAGGACCAGCTCGCGTTGAGAGCTTACATGTCCCTTGATTTCAACGGCCAGAATAGTGTTGATGAGAGCATGGACAACCCGATGGTTACACACCCGTTCCCTCACATCCTGGCACTTGCCATTGTCTTGCTGGAAATTGGCCTCAGACGGCCTTTCAAGTCGATGGATCATCTACCACTCGCATCTCGATTAAATCGAGACCATGGAGCTGCAAATCAGCTACTCAACGAGTTAGAAAAAAGTCATTGGGCAAGCTCAACGCAGCGAGACATCTTCACGAGGGTTGTCGGGAATTGTTTGGATCAACGACCTTTTGCCATCGACCCGATATCGAAACACAAAAAAATCAAGAGCTCAAAAGGGGCTGCCACGATTACTAGAGCTGGTGGTGGGGAGTTCCAAGTGGACGAACGAAGGCGACGAATCTACGCCAAGGTTGTTGAGCCTCTAGCCAGGCTTGTCAATATCGCCTTCAAGAACGACCCAAAGTGTATATCATACCTGTCAAGATGCAGAGAGGCCGAAGCATCTCAGCAGCAGCTGCGACCGCCAGTGGCATCCTTCCATGCCGGCAAGACGATCGTTGCCCGTGAGTGGTTGGACAATTTGAAACACATAAGTCGGCACATAATGATGCTACGGCGACAAAAACCGGATCATACCTTTGCGCCTATCAAGATTGCCATTCTGGACACTGGCTATGATGCCAAGTTGCCCTTCTTTAGTCAGGCGGCTAGAGCGAAATGCATTCGTGGATGGAGAGACTTTGTAGGAGATGGACAAGCGCCTGATACTGATGATACGACAAGAAGAGACGATTACGGACACGGCAGTTTGATGGCTCGTCTTGCTATGGAATCGGCTCCACTGGCGAATCTATACATTGCACGGGTCGCCAAGGACAGCAGGGGGCTGTCTTTGGGCAGCAAGTCCATTGTAGAGGTAAAGATCTCACCTCAAACGTCTTTGGAGCTACACTCACTGATCTTCCGATACTAGGCAATCCGCTGGGCTGGTCTTGAAGAGGAGGTGGATGTCATCTCCATGTCCTTTGGCTTTCCCGACGACGATGAAGACATCGCCAAAGCCATTGAAGACGTCGAACGAGAGAGAAATGTCGTCTTCTTAGCCAGTGCTGGCAACAACGCGGCCTACCAAGCCGAATCATTCCCTGCCCGACACAGATCCGTCATCTCCATCAGAGCAACAAACTGCGACGGCACTTTTAGTGCCAGCAATCCACCTATAATTGATCGCTACTCCAGCTCCGTTCTCGGTACATTTGGAGACGACCTACCGGATAACATCCATAAGGAAATAACAGGGCGTTTCGGGCCATCCATCTGCCAACCTGGATCATCCATCGCCACAGCAGTTGCTGCTGGCATCGTGGCATCCACAATTGCCTACGCAGAGGCATTGTCCTCTGTTTTACCTATACCCAAAGAACAAAGCCCAGTTCAGAGCTTGAAGAAGACACAAGGCATGATGAGGATGTTGGAGAAGATGGCTCCAGAGCAGACGAGTCATCATAAGTTTGTGAACCCCATCTGGTTCTGGAGCGAAAAGTCGGATCCATGGAAGGCCTGGGCTGCCATGTACGATTCTGTCTCACAACTCATGTATAGACCTTAGTGAGACAACGGTGCTGGAGTACTCTTGGGCGGAAAGGGGCCCTGGGGGATGAAAAATTGGCTTTAAGCTTTCTCTTTGTACCTATTTGCCACGAAACTAGAGAGTTCCCTTAAGCCAATTCACGCGCCAATTGGCCGAGCTTAAATCAACGTCCCATCATGATGCCACGGAAACTGCACAAGGCTCATTGTTCAGCCGTGCTGCAGCCTGGACTGGAGGAGCCCAATTAAAAGCCGCAAGTAAGCGCTAGAGGCTGAGTAACGTTTGAGATCAACAAGTCACTCGTCCTCTGACCAACCTTATATCTCCCATCTCTTAACTGTAGCTACCACTCGACACCTCAAGATGAAGACTTGGTTCCTCCCACCCGACTTCACATTCACCCCTGACGGTCCCCTCCAGCTCGGTGCCGTAATCACGCATCCCGGGCGCCCTACCAACGTCATCGCATCACCCCGCACCGACCCGTCGATACAGCTGCCTGAGATACAGGTCATCACGGAAAAGAACCACTCGCACTCAAATGAGGTCAGCCGCAAGGGCGGAGTTAGTCTTTTTGCCAAGTTTATCGAGTTTGCTTCTGGCTCTGTGTCGTACGAGGCTAGCCGTCGAAATCTTCTTCAGTATGGAACTGTTGATCACGAAGTTCGGTCTCTCTTGGCGCCTTTCTCAAAAGACTTTCTCACGAGTCTTATTAGCTTGGATTCAGTGAAGGAGCACATTGAGTCGGGCCTGTATGGCAAGAGACCTATATACCTTGTCTCTGGTCTGCGGGTCACAAATGAGTCGTTCACGGTGACCAAGGAGAAAGGAACTGGCAACCAGGCCGAGATTTCAGCCTCTGGTCCCACAGGACCGGTCCCAGTCGAGGTCGGCGGGAGCCTATCCGGGGGTGTGGAGAGAACAAAGGTGGATTCTTATGAGACGGCCCCTGGCATCGTCTTTGCATACCGACTGCACGTTATCCGTCCAAGGAGTAGTAAGAGTACTCAATCGGAGATGTTTTCGAGCTCCAAGGCTTTCTGGACGGATAGAGCGGAGCCGGAGCCTATGGAGGTGCTTGATGTTACATTGGACGTGGTTGGGGACGACCTCGAGGAGGATGAGATCAAGTTTGATCAAGCTGATTTGGAGAATGGCGAATGCTGCCTGCATCAAGCTTAACGCGGTTGTCTGCATAAAGGGACGAGTTGCGAGTATTGTTGAATGATGGCTCTGCATTGGTTGCTGCATTTCTCAGAAAATGACAGCATTGTTTTCCAGTTCTGCAGACACGCCAGGGGCCCCTGTTCGGGTAATGGGTGTTTGACGATGAAGACTGACGTACCCTGTAATCATGTACACATCATCACCGATTCCCCTCGACGTTCAGCGGAAACGTTAAATTCGGCCGAATCCCTCAAGAACCGAAGCTTCTTTTCCCTGTATTTTACTTATTCTGAGCTATAAAACCCGTGTCAATCTGCCAATGTCTTCCCACGCCTCCATCTTGAAGCATCACCTCCTCACACCTATTTATTCAACATGTCTTCCACGACCTTGTCATGAGAGTCGCTGAGTAGTATAAGGTATAGATAGCATATGATTTAAGTACTATGCAGTGTAGTAAATATACCACACGAGCTAGGTACATAAGCGAGCGAGATCATAACCTCAATGCCTAATATTGGCATGTCAGTCCTCGATGTCCTCGATCGGAGGCGTGGCTCTGATGCTAAGGAGCACTGAAGCATCGTCGTCCTCTGTCCCGTTCCAATTTACTGAAAATATTCCACTTCTCTCATGGGCAGTACCATACCACAAAGATGTGAACAAACCGGCTTCGTGCACAAAAGCGACAGCTCCATAGAAAGTAAACCCAGTTGTCACACGCCCATCGGTGTCTTCAGTGCCATTTAGAAGCTCCACCCCGTGTGAGGAGGATGACGAATCCGGGATGGCAAGTGTAAGGTTTGACCAGGATGCCTGACTTGCACCATCCAGGCCAGTCCTGTTTGGAGAACAATCCCACGTCCCATCATTGTCCGTGACTTGAATCTTGTTAGAATTAAGGCTCTATCATGTCATGATCCATCGTGCACTCACATATCACGGGAGCAGCCTGGTCACTATCAAAGTCCCCAGGATTTCCCGCGTAGATACCAACTATCTGTGTCAGACTATGCTCCGTAACAGATCTTGTCTTTCTAGACTCTGGGGCACTGTACCTCCGTCGGAAAACAAAACGAGACCACCAATACCCTCGCCATAGGCGTAAAGCTGGAATGGTTCCTGCGGTCGAGCCAAGGATGCACATGAGGCAAAGCCAAGAGCTGACAGAATAACAGCCTGAGGCAGGGGGAACTTGAAAGGATGCATGGTGAGTTTGCTGGGTGGTCGGTATTGCTTTTGGGCGGGACGGTTTGGGAGGAATAATGGTTGATGATTGAGATGAGATATTTCGAATAGACAAAAGACTTAGAACTCTAAAATAGTTCAATTCCAAAGCAGTGTAGAAATACTAAATGCTTAGCACTTGAGTGAATAAAAACTAGGGGATGCGGCGATGGTTCTTATACTAGAGGAATAGGGGAGGACAAAGCGGGTGAGTGTAGGAAAGAGAGCATTGCCATCCATCCCAGCTCGAGAGCGGCTTCTGAGTTTACAGGGGGGTGATTAAAAGGCGCGTAATAGAACTTTGAGATTGGTCCTAACATGCTACCGCAATGCTAGAGGCAGCACGAGTCATTGCATACTTACGTGTCCATCACGAGGTCGTATAAGAGATGGAGTCATGGGTCACTTGCTTGAAGATGAATAGTTGTCAGCGGAACTTAATGCAATGATCCCTGATTTTCACTTCCGAGTTTGAAGATAAATGGAGTTATGGGTCACTTGCTTGAAGCTAAAGAGTTGTCAGCGGAACTTGACGGAGTCATGGGTCACTTGTTTGAAGATGAATAGTTTCCACTTTCCTGCCGGGGGATTCTGTGGCACTTTTTATGATGTTGTTGCGTATCATCCGTCACATAATTGCTTGGCCTGCGTCGTTCAGTCAGCTGGGACAATTGGCTGATGTGAATGGCGTATTTTCCGTGTATGCACATACAGTACTCCGTAGTCAGTGCTCAAGGGCGTATTCTCTGTGTTGACAATTGACTGATGTTGAAGTAATTATCCATCGCGAGGTCGCATGAGAGATGGAGTCATGGGTCACTTGCTTGAAGATGAATAGCTTCCACCGGAACTTAATGCAATGATCCCTGATAGTCACTTCCGAGCTTGAAGATGAATGGAGTTATAGGTCGCTTGCTTGAAGCTGAAGAGTTGTCAGCGGAACTTGATGCAATTTCACTTCCGAGCAGGCCGAGTCCCATGACATCCGAATAGATATCGGCTGAGCCAAGCCTTGCACTCCGAGACATGAAATTTTTCCGTTATGCACGGTGGCCAAATTAGCATCCGAAGGTGGAGTTTGATAGACGCACTGAAGGGATCTTCTGTACGCTATGGTTTGTCTCCTTAGTCATAGGATAAGAAAGAATGTGTGCAGAGACCGGGGAGGGGTCCGTGGCAACATGACCAGGAAGCAAAGAACTATGGGTGAATGAATGAAGATGCCAGCCAACGAGACTTGTATATATAGCTTGCGCTTCCCAGGCAGAAGTATCATACAAACCTCAATCAAACTTCACAACTGCTCTTACTTGCCCTGAACTGATCTATTCGTTTCGCTGGTCAGGTGCCTTATTACCTCTTTGCTCATAATGCATCACCCCTTCAACATTGCCAACGCCATTTTCTGGTGGCACATTACCTTGGCTTTTCCAGGATTAGGAATTGCACTACCCAGCGACCTTCATCCCCGTGCCGTATGTGACGGAAACACAGCGACCACTCGGAGCCAGTGGTGCGACTACTCCATTGATACCGACTACTGGACTGAGCCAGTTGATACTGGTGTCACCAGGGAGTACTGGCTTGAGTTGACAGACGTCGTTGTTTCTCCGGATGGGCGACCAAGATCTGCAATGGCAGTCAATGGAAGCATTCCCGGCCCTACCATCATTGCGGACTGGGGTGATACTGTTGTCGTTCATGTTACCAACTCTCTATCTACGTCTTTAAACGGAACATCTATTCACTGGCATGGTATTCGACAAAACTTCACCAATCAGCATGATGGCGTAACTGCTATTACGCAGTGCCCTGTTGCTGTCGGTGACACGATTACCTATGAGTGGAAAGCAACACAGTATGGCAGCAGCTGGTATCATTCTCATTTTGGACTGCAGGCATACCAAGGGGTCTTTGGCGGCATTATAATCAATGGTCCTGCGACGGCCAATTACGATGAAGACCTTGGTTCCCTTTTCCTGAACGACTGGGATTCTCAGACTGTGGATGAGCTCTATCCGGAGGCTGAGCTAAATGGGCCTCCAGCCTTGGAGAACGGCCTCATCAACGGGACCAACGTCTACGGGGAAGATGGAGATGAAGCACAGACCGGAACTCGGTTTACTTTGCCATTTACGGCAGGAAAGTCATACCGTCTCAGGATCGTTAATGCCGCAATCGACACGCACTGGAAGTTCTCTATTGACGGTCATTCCTTGACAGTCATTTCTGCAGACTTGGTGCCCGTGGAGCCTTATACGGCCGAACATGTGAGCATCGGCATAGGTGAGCTTGGCCCTACCTATATCTATATTCTTACCTTCAACTAATACTTCCATAAGGACAACGAATCGATGTCATCGTCAACGCCGATCAGGCTGACGTGTCAGATAACTTCTGGCTAAGGGCCGTTCCCCAGTCAGCCTGCTCCAACATCGAAAGCGCCGACAATGTCAAGGGCATTGTCTATTACGGCGAAAGCCCATCGACTCCAGACACATCTGCATACGAGTTTGTGGACGGATGTGAAGATGAGACCCCAAATCTCGTTCCGGCTGTTCCGAAGACTGTTCAGGGGGCCGAATGGAGCGACTTCGAGGACGCCACTGTGGGCCAAAACGATGCTGGACTCTTCAGATGGTACCTAAACAGCACTACGTTTCTCGTCGACTGGAGTGCCCCGACACTGCAATCGCTTCTTAGCGGTTCTACTAACTGGGAGACCCAAAACGCCGTCATCGAGTTCCCAGAATACCAGTGGATCTACTTTGTTATTCAAACAACCCTCCCGGTTCCCCATCCTATCCATCTGCATGGACACGACTTTTTCATCCTCGCACAGGGTACTGGCACCTATGACTCCTCTGTGGCGCTGAATACTAATAATCCGCCTCGCCGAGACACGGCAGTGCTGCCAGCTTCTGGATACACGGTGATGGCTTGGGAGACGGACAACCCAGGCGCCTGGCTTATGCACTGTCATATTGGCTGGCATGTTTCTGAGGGTTTTGCTCTGCAGTTTATTGAGAGAGCTAGCGAGATCCCTGCGATCGTAGATAGCTCGTTGTTGTCTGATGTGTGTACAGAATGGAACGCACACAAGGATGAGTATCAAATTGTGCAGCATGACTCTGGTGTTTGAGTCGTGGTGGGAAGCGTTTTTGGAACACAAGATGTGGTTGGGAAGGAGAGATGTTTGCTTCATAGGCCAGTTAAGTACTCTAGCCAACTATAAGTCTGTGTAGCTCCACGAGCCAAGGTCACTCTGCATGTGCACAAGGATATATGATTTATTGCTTAGTTTTTATTAGAACCAAGAGTAGCTCGAAACCACAAGGCTGCACCCTCTGTGATTGCCTTCTTTTATGTGTTCGTGTGGAAACCCCGTTTGTCGACGCTTGCGTGGTAACTGTCAGGTTGCGGCGCAACTAAGCTTGGATATGGCGGAACTTCATGCAGCTCGCTTAAAATTTAGGCTTAAATGGAGGGTAGAAAGCCATGGAGTTAATCTCATGGAGTGTCCTGAGGCTGGTGGGTCCGTCTCCCCGCCAGTACTTATTTCAGGGGTGAAATCACCTCTATAGAAGTATCTATTATCAGCTGCATTTGCTGTAAAAGCTCCGATTAGGTAATCACGGACCCAAAAGAAGGCACTCCATTAGAAAACCGACCATGTTGCGGCGGGTCCACTCCTCTCCGCTTTGCCCCATATTGATCTGGAAGATCTAGTCAACAAGAATTGAGCACTAGTAAGGTTTCAATGCAATGCAACGTGCGAGCTCCATGACTCTCACCTGTGCAAGGGTCTTGTTCATGAGAGATGTGGAAGGGTTAGATTCGATGGAATCTACATAGCAGGGAGTTGATCAGGTCGATTTGGCGGAGCGGGCCGAGTCGCGCGGGCCGGGACACTCGGATCGGGACGCTCGGATCAGGAAGCGTGGATCTTTCGGTATATGCAAGCAGATGTCTCCTTAGAGGCAATACCCCATACCGAGATGTATGCCGCTGAGTAATAAAACTTTCTGCCTTAATGACTTATCCCTGGATTAAAATGCAAACCTTATAACTAATAGTAAATAGCTAACCTATTAGATCCTTTCCAATGTTCCCGGATGGTGTGGATTGGTTTGTGGATCTAACGGTTGGACTCAACGCCCGTGATGGGTTTCTATCAGAGGAGGCATTCTGGGCCTACATTGGCGGCAGATTGAAGATTCCGGTGAGTCGGCTGCCTGTGAAACTAATGAGGGTTTGGCTCGTCGGAGAAAACTTGACACACCCAGCCTTCCTTGGCGCCCTTCGAGACGCGATCGAAGGTAGTGTACATGGCTATGATTTTGGACGGGGTGTAAATAACGGTGAGAAAGTACTCGCAATAGGTGGGACGATTAGTCCTACGTTTTCCACCGCCAGGGGTGCAGCGCAGTATGCACGATGGAGGCAGCAGGCCCCGCTTGGATGTTATGAGAGCGGTGAGTGCAAGGATGAGCGAAATGGAGACGGCCATGATGGCCGGGAGGAGGAAGTCGAGTTGAGGTAGAGGCGACGAGACGGACTATTGGGTCGGTTCATGTAATTATCGTGGCTCAAGGTACGCCCCATGCTCGTGTTGGCATGGATCAGAAAAGATGTTCCCGGGCTCACGCCTCCAGGTAAGTAATTTGTGGCGACGGGACCAACAACACTGGGCGATCAGATGTTGGAATACATTTTCATCATCGCACTAGGCCATTCGCAAGACACCGGAGGTGGGTTACCCTATATGAGACTTACCAATGACGCTGATTCTGTTCTGGCCAGCGACCAACATAGTGGAGTTCATGGACATTAACCAACTCGTAAGGACCGTAGCAGGTTGGGCCAAATGTCTCGGAAGATACCACATCGTTTCATGCAAACGATTTGCATTGATTCCACTGTGGTTAGCAACCAACAGTTGTGTACTGGTCCCGTTTTGTCAGCTACGTTTGGGTGATGATTGAAGCGTAGCCTTCTTGAGGCTTGAGCAAATTCAACAGGAAGTAAATGAATCGGTCGGTGCTAAGCGAAGGGATGTATTGTTTCTTCCATATTAGACTCTAGATACGTCAAACTTCATGATTACTATTCTCCCCGATAAACATCCAATTGCAATAGTAGACTCATGAATTGTCCAGCAAGAGGGCCGGACCGTTACCGGCAACCAGAGAAGTTTATCCCCTCGCCAAGTCACCCAGTGTTCGTCTTGGCTAATTGCAAAGCCAGCATCGACCCATGCCTGGGCTGAGTCGGTGCCTTTGTCACCTGAAATCGCTCCCTCGATACAAAGAGTGCCGGCATCGAAAATGAGACTCGAGCCATTGGAGCCAAATCTGATGTCAGAGGTTCCAACGCGGTAGAACTTGTGAGCTGCTACACTCTCACCGTCATCAGTGTCCCAGAGCTGGATCAAGTCGTCTTTGGCGGCAGTTGCAAGAAATGTCGAGTCAGGAGAGAATGCCATGGATCTTACTTGCTCTGAGGGTCTCAGCCATCTCGTACAGCTTCCATCGTTCACACTCCATAGACAGATGACGTTGTCTTCGCATGATGTGGCCAGCAATGATGTGTTAGATGAAAACACAACCGACTTCACCTCGCTCTCATGACCTGCAAGCTCATGTAAACACCTGTTATCAATCAGATCCCACAATTGTACTGTGCCGTAATAGGCGCCTGATGCGAGAATTGTTGAATCAGATGAAACTGACATGGCAGTTATTGATGATCTGTGGCCTGAGATCTCGTCCCCGAAACCCTCGCCAACTGTCAGCTGTTCGATAGTGCCATTTCCACGCCCTATAAACAGAACAGTTGAGTCAGACGAAAACTGCACTGCACTCACACCCCCTTCGTCATAGGTAAGGTCGTGAATGCACTTCCCATCGACAACACTCCACAGTCGAGCTGCACCATCTAGCGCGACTGCGACGAGGAGTGTCCCATCATGAGAAAACTCGAGAATTTCGACGTAAGTGCCACCACTCCCACCTTCATCTTCGTCTTCTTCATCATCCTCTTCCTCCATCCTGAGGCCATGAATGAGAGTTCCGTTGTTGGCATCCCACAGCTGGACTATGCTGCCGTCTGCGCCAGATGCAAGAACCGCATGATCGGGCGAGAACTTGATCGCACAGACTCGGCGGTGGTCTCTCTCGGGCTTGGGGGCACTTGAAGTATTGTATGGCAACCAGACGCGTACTGTTGAGTCCGAAGAAGCTGATGCCAAAAGCTTCGAGCAGGGCGAAAGCGCAACCGACGAGACCCTATCAACGTGGCCCTCTAGCCGTAAGTCGCAGCGTTCGTCGTCGACGTTCCATAGCTGGATTTCGTCGTCTGAAGAGGCAGTGGCAAGCAGCGCAGAGTCAGAAGAGATCGAAATCGAGGTCATGAAGTTACCGCTCTCGAATGTTTGTATGGAGCTGTTCTCGTCTAGCTGCCACAAGCGTACAGTGCCATCCGAAGAACTCGATGCGAAATAATCAGAGTTTGGCGCAAATGCGACCGAAAGGACGCTGCTGTCGTGTTCTTTGAGGGTGTGTATACACTTGCCACTCTCGATATTCCATATCCGCAGCACTCCGTCTTCAGTGCCGGAGGCTAAGAGGGTTGAGTCGGGTGAAAACGAGACAGAATAAACTGCCCCCCAACTGCCCTGTATCTCGTGCAGATATCTGTTCTTGGTAACAGACCAGATCCATACTTTGCCAGACTCTGATTCAACAGGCATGAAGGAGCCAAACGCGAGAAGTGCCGAGTCGGACGAGACGGCGACCTCATACACGCCGCTGTTGTGCCCCTTCAGCGATTGTAAACATTTTCCATCCTCGACGGACCACAGCTTGACTGTCTTATCCGCGGATCCGGAGGCGATCAGATCTCCGCTGGGGAAGAATATAGCCGAGAACACAGCGTCCTTGTGGCCGAGCAACTCTTGTATACATTTCCCATCGCTGACCCGCCAAAGCCGCACAGTATGATCATCTGAAGCGGACACGAGAAGTGACGAGTCTGGCGAGAAAGCAACTGAGGTTACTGCGTCTTGGTGCCCTTCCAAGATCTGTTGGCAATCGGTCCATAAGGTTTCTCGTGCTGGCCGAAGAGACATCCATTGAGGAATGTGGTCGCTAAATGAATTTGCCACAGGACTCTGCTGTGGAGCAAACGAGAGGACCGATGAGTAAAGCTGCAGTGGGTTGGAATCGATTACCGACATGTTGTGGCGCAAGAGTTGTAGGGCATCGTCGAGGAGGCCGGACAGTCCCTCACTTCTGGTGTGCTAAGCCTCGATCAATCTGATGACCAAGGACTTCGTCGAGCCTACGCTCCCAGGGCAAACTCACATTAATGGAATCCTGTATCGCCTGGATAATACTGATGCCCTCCGTTGCACTCCCAACAAGACTGAGCGCCTCCAACCAGTGAAGAAGATGATTGTTGAGGAACTTGAAAACCCGTCCCTCGTCATCCTCCATCCAACCCGCCCGCTTGACATGCGAGGCCCAGTAGCGACATGCGTATTGCAGCTCTTGAGAAATGCAAGAGCGGATGTGGTCTAGTTTGACACTTGAACGATCTGTTCCCGGCGATGATAAGCCGCAGATGTTTGTTCTCAGGCACTTGGCCATGATTCGAAGGCAACATGCCGCGAGATAGTCATGGATGAGCTTCACATCCAAAGAATACTCGCTATGTGAGCTGAGCAAAAAGTGTCGGAAAGATGTATGATGTAATCGTATAGGTGACGCAGTAGATTGTGGGACATCGATGACTGAGTGAAGCTTGTTCAACTGATCCGTGATGGTATCCTCAGGAACATGGAGAAGTCGTGAGAGCGCCAATATCGACAGAGGGGAATCGGTAATGACAATTGCGCCAACCAGTTGTTGAAACTCGTCAATCACCGCGGTAGATTGTCCAATGTACGCCCTTGCTAGGATGGGCGCGTACAGTTCATCGAGCCTTGATGCAACACATTCCCCTTGTGAGCTAAGGACCGTCTCTAGCATCTGACCGGGACTTCCCAGCTCATCATCGCCAATGAAACGACAGAGAATCTTTGCGTAGGCAAAGAGCTGCCCAGTCATGTTGACCAATGTCTGAATATTATCATCAGTGGGCCAATCGTCTGGCAGGCGTTTATCCTCAGACACAGATGTGTTGTAGTCGGCCCTTATCGCCGCAACCTCATGTTGTATGAACAAACGTGCATCTGCTTCCATGACTTTTGCTGGCTGCTGATTTCGGTCGGTGTACGAACGAAAGGACGACTCGGCCGTAATAGGTAATTGATCAAGCGGATCGAAGCTATGTCAAGGTCAAGGGTTGTGAATATCGGGTAGGCTTTTAGTTGGTGCGTTTGAACTTACTCGACTGGGGTGCTGGTCGCTTTGGGCTTTGGGCCCAAGATGAGCTCTGCCATCACCACACATTGGATGCGATACAAGACAAGGAGGGTGTTCAATAGGGGCTTGTCAGACTATCATGTAAGGTTGGAAGGTAAATGAAGGAAAGGCAAAGCTTAGGTGAATGATGGGTACGCGCTTTTCATGGAGGCACAGTGAGAAATATTGCACTGCATTGTTAGTGAGACACTGCGGACGACCGCAATTGGGCACTCTTTAGGCATGAACGCGGGATTTTCCTCGATTACCCCGCCCAAGCCACTGTGTTTTGTGTAACACGAGCATGTTGTGTTTGTTGGCTTGTTGTGGGAGCCTGATTCTGTCCCAGATTTCCTCTGCTACGGCATAAGACCTACCCAGTCCAACTCTCTCTGCATGCTTCTGCCCTGATTCCAGACCGGGTTTCTAAGCCACAAGAAGACATTCAAAGTTACTCCAAGCACAATGGCGACTCCTGACGAGACAACCCGAGAAGCAAAGCGTGTTGTGGACGTGACCTCAAATGACCCTTACGAACGGGCATTATACCTGAACCGACTTGGGCAACAACTAAACAGCAAGTACTCAACGACGGGGTCAACAAGCCATCTCGATGAAAGCATCCAGTTGCTTCAGGAAGCTGTCGATGTCGCACCACTTGACCATACAAACCGAGCCAATTTCTTGGACAACTTGTCTAACCGGCTTCATGACCGATACTTGAGGAAACGGTCCTTATCCGATCTTGAAAACTCTGTTTTGATCATAAGGGATGCTATAGATGCCACATCGGACAGTGATCCGCACCTACCTGTAGTCCTCGACAACCTTGCAGTTATGCTCATGGATCGATATCGTGTGAGAGGCTCCGTGCGCGACCTCAACGAGGCCATCGATATTAGCCGTCAGGCCGTGGAAGCGATTCCCGAAAGTGATCCAGCACGGGCTACTTGTCTGGACAATCTGGGAGTACATCTCGGTTATCGTCACTGGAGGGGGGGCCTCAGATCCGATACCGAGCCTGCCATTGAAGAAGCCATTTCCGTCGCGCGTGAAGCAGTGAGCCTCACTCCGGAAGATCATCCAAGGCTAGCAGGCCGGTGGAAGAACCTAGGAACTCACCTAGGTCACAAATACATATGGACCGAGTCAAATACTGAGCTGAAAGAGTGCATTCAATGCCATCTGTCGGCTCTCAACCAAAGGCAATCATCGGCACTGGATCGAATTACGGCCGCAAGAGAAGCACTCGCTTACTGCGCGGATGTTCCTGACTGGGAACAAGCCTACCAAGCTTCATCCACAGCTGTGTCTCTTTTTCCGAAGCTAATCTTTCGATCGCTTCATCATTCTGACAGACTGCACATGCTTGGGCAAGTAGCTGGGATGGCATCCGATGCTGCAGCCATGGCCTTGAACGCGGGAAAAGACTTGTCTGTCGCACTACGTCTTCTTGAAGAAGGTCGGGGTGTGCTTTCACGATCCATGGAAGAGATGCGAAGCGATCTTGGGAGCTTGCGAGTCCAACATCCACACTTCGCGGACGAGTTGGCCCGTATCCGGAATGCCCTCGACGATCCTCTACAGTATGAGCGACAACCTGATGATCCTAGAACATCTTGGCGGATCAAGTCGGAACTGCGGCAAGGAGCAGACGAGAAACTAGAGGATCTACTCGGCAGAATTCGCAAGGAACCTGGGTTCGAAGATTACCTCGTGCCCCCTTCGGCGGCAGAGATGAAGAGTGCTGCCAAACACGGTCCCATTGTCGTCATCAACGTGAGCCAATTTCGATGTGATGCAATCATTGTCGAGCCTCACCAACTGCGCTTATTGCCTTTACCCAAGCTTGCTCTGCGGGACGTCGAGGATCTGTACAGAATTCGAAGCCTCGACGAGACACCCGTGCCGCTACGCCAAGGGTCCGTCTCTAAAGACAACTTTAAGCTCTGGGAAGCCCTCTTGGAGGGAAATAGGTGGGAGGGAACTATGCCTGAGCCAGGATGGAACAATGCGCAAAAGCAACCGCAGGATGCTCTGGGGTCACCAAAGGTCCTGAGTTGGCTTTGGGAAGCAGTCGCAGAGCCAATCCTAAACGCCCTTGGGTTAACACAGACACCCACGGACGACAATTGGCCTCATGTTTGGTGGATACCAACTGGAATGCTTTCCAAATTCCCAATTCACGCAGCTTGCAAGTACTCCTCTGGCACCTCCGAGACGGTCCTGGACAGGGTTGTATCTTCGTATACCTCCTCCATCAAGTCGCTCATCCAGAACCGGCGTCGTACAGCTGTAACTTCTGGTCCACAACATGCACTTCTCACCGCTATGGAAAGAACCAATGCAATTCTCGGAACTCTTCCGTATGCCACTCGAGAGGTGTCAGAAGTGCGCAAGTTTTGCAAATCAATGTCACTTAATCCCATCCAGCCTAGGCCACGGAAGAAGGATATTCTGCCACATCTACGCAATTGCACCATCTTTCATTTTGCTGGCCATGGCAAGACCAACAGCGACGACCCCTTGAACAGCAAATTACTACTCAACGACTGGCAGAGTGACCCTTTCACAGTCGGCTCACTCTTAGACGAGAAGCTTCATGACAACCCTCCCTTTTTGGCCTACCTATCGGCTTGTGAAACAGGGCGCATTGACAACGAGAGGTTCTCCGACGAGAACATACACCTGGTTAGCGGATGCCAACTAGCTGGTTTTCGTCATGTCATTGGTACCTTATGGGAGGTTGAGGATGAATCTTGCGTCCATGTAGCTAGAATCACATACAAGACGATAGAGAAAAACTGGATGACGGATGAATCAGTGAGTCGTGGCTTACATGCCGCTTCTCGTTTCCTTCGAGACGAGTGGTCTAAGCGGCACATTGGGCTCTCACGGGGTGGTAAATCAGCCAAGCCAAAGAGATTAGGGCCTCCAGCGGGGTTAGGAAACCCGGCTTTGGGAGAAAGGGGGAATAGGGATGTTCATTCCTGCTCTGATGATGATGATGAAGGGGCAGTTGGATTGTCCTGGGTGCCATATGTTCACTTCGGGGTGTAGCCGCCGAACGGGCCTTGGGGCTTTGTGCATACAGTAGCTTTAGGGGGATAAACCAACGTATTGAAACATGAGACAGGCACCAACTAGACGGATCTGATATTAAAACTTACCTCTCCACGCATGCCATACCTCGAACCCCCCTACAACAACTGAACCTGTTTCACCTCTGGAACAAGATCGACAGCCTCCCCAGCCATTATCCCATACACAAAAGCCTCGCCAACTAGCCTATACCCTTGACCTGGCGCCTCATGTTCCCGAGGCAGAAACGGTGTCTTTCCCCCCTTCAGGACAAAAACGGCATCTCCTACTTGCGCATTCCAGGGAGCCAGGCCGAGGTACCCCCTGGAAGTGACGAGGAGCCTCCGGTGGGCACAGGCTTGATAGATTCGGCGTACACAGTCGCCGTATGCTTTAGGGGCACCCTCTTCGAGATTGAACTCGTTAGTTGCCTCGGAACCAATCCACTTTAATGTTTCTCTAAGGCCCATGGCTTCGATTTCCTCGTCTGTCTTTTCCGGCTTCTTGTTCCACTCCCTGCAAAAGTCTCTTACGTATTGGGTCATCTTTTGCATCTCAACTCCCTGTTGCATTGCCTTCGACCAGAAGCTTCGCATGTGGTATATGCTAGAGACCAAGTTCACGGGGTCGACGAGCGGCTTGGCCCACCCGTCTCGGTCGTACCAGCACTCCACGGCCCAGCCAAGAGAGGTTGGAGCAGCCTTCTTCCCGGCAAAGTCAGCGATGTGTGTCCGCCAGAGAGCTTCTCTGCGAGCTTTACCCCCGCCGTACGGGCAGGCTGGTCCAAGTTCGGCCATGGCGAGGGCTTCCCACGTCTCGAGCTCGCTGACTTGGCGACGAGACAACTCGAACACGTCTGACGCTGGATGCCAGGCGTCGGACAGGTGAGATATGACGTCAAACTCTATACCTTCCACGACCAGCACGCGAAGGTTCATATCCGGATACACAGTGGCAGGGCCCAATCTGCTGCCCGCGCAGTACAAGGGCTCAGTCTCGGACCAGTCAAGCAGTGGTGCGGGATCGAGATGCCTCTTTGCGGCCCAGTTAGGTACCCAAGTTGGCAGCCTGGCAAGGTCCTCGACTAGTTTCTGGGGTGGTCGATAGGGCTGATGGTCTGGATCATATGCGACTCTGGCCTTGCCAAGGTTGTCCCATGTCTTTGACCAACTCTCGGGGAGAACCCTCTGCAGGCTGATCTCTTGTGCCACTGATGGTGGCTGTCCCTGGAAGGGACTTTTGTCATGTCGCATACCTGTGTTCCAGTCCAGGTAGTAAAAAGAGTCCTTACTTTGCTGCACTCTCTCCCAGCCCGGTGGAAGCCGCACCCAGCCCATCCTATGCTTATCTCCTGGTCTATCAGACACGAGGCCGCGTATATCGTGATACCGAGCTTGGTCGAGCATACTAAACACCAAAGGGGGCTCTTCCCTCGCTTCCATAGTTCTCCACTCTCTCGTGCAGTTCAAGATATCCAACGTGCCAGTGTGTTTGATCATAGACTTTGCAAACCGGGCGTATGACCTCCACACCCGTGCCTTGTAGTCGGCCTTGAAGTCAGGATGCGAGACGAGAGATGTCAATCCCAAGAAACCATAGATTCTGTCTCGGGCGTTTGAGCAGCGAAGCCCTCTGAAGTCGTGGAGCATCTTGTACACGGAGACATGGAAAACTTCCTGTGCCCACTTCTGGCGATATTCGTTGACTGCCAGATACTTGTCGTTGAAGAGGCGAGAATTCTTGCTGTCACCAAGTCCAAAGTCATCCTCAGGCCCTGGCGCCCTCCAGATGGAGTTCTTGATTGCCACCTCGATCCGATCCCAGGTGGCAGTTTGGTCTCCGCACATGATGACAATGCTCTTGGCGACGATGGCCTCTTGCATGATCCACACGCGCTCCTACCACGGCCTGTTGAGCAGCTCTCGGATCTCTCCGTGCTCGAACTCATACGCACGATGGCTCGAGTCCTGCATGGAGCTGCCACCCTTGAACCTCTGCGAGAGAGGCAACAGCAGACCGCCGTGCTTCCTCTCTGCCTTCCACCCGTGCCATGACATGGCGTTGTTGAGGAAGCGGCCATTATTGATACTCTTCATCCCTATCAGCGCACTTTCCGTCAGCTCTCCCAGCCACACACACACTTGCTGCGCCTCCTGGTAGATCCTCGTCATCAATGGGAGTTGGTATCCCTTTTCCACTTTGTCGCGTTGGTTGATGCAGATGGCATCCATCCAGATGGTTCTCACCCGCCCGGAAACCCGAAGCCGCCGGAGCACTGCCGCCGCGTTCTCCATCACGGTGAAGGGCTGTCCGTTGAGCAAGATAACCGTTTGATTCTCTTTTCCACCCCACGTGTAGCTCAGCGCTTCAAAAGGGGGCCTGTGGTCGAGGTTGACGTGGCGTATAGTGCAGGCTATGGGTTGGTCGAGCCCGGCTGCTGGGTGGATGTCGAGGACGCGGATGTGAGTGGGCGACTCTATAGCATGGTAACCGAATATAGGAGCGGTCGATTCGCCTTCTGGCTCTGAATCGGATTCAGACTCTGCTTCTTCATCTCGGATGGTTACAGCCGCCATAAGAGATGCAACTGGGTCAACGTTGACCTCTGATTTTAGCCGACTTGGCGGTTTGACAGAGCCATCACTGCAATTTGATTGATGCAGGGCTACTGGTTTTCTCCTGACGGAACCCTGTGGCGATAGATACGCAGACTGTTGAGCCGGAGTTGACTGGGTTGTTGGTGAATTACTAGGTGCGGTTGCTAGGGAGCCAGGGATGCTCGGATGGGGCCCAGGCAGCAGGATCTTGTATCGAGGATCACTCCAGGTGGTGACCTTGGAAACCGAGTTGGCAAAGTAGATGTGCCCTTCTGGCGTGTGCCGCATCGACCATCCACCCCTGAGCTCTTCTGTGAACGTCCACCCAGTTTGAATATCTGCGATTGGGGCGTCTAGCATAGTGGTCATGCCTGTGGTCTTATTGAGTAAAGAAGGCGAGCCGTCAGTGGTCCAGGTCAGCTCCCATTCCGCTGGCAAGAGACTCGTTTCGCTACCGTCGTTGACTTCGCTGACGTCTCTCGGGTCGTCCCAGCTGGTCGTCTTGGTATTGTGATTTACGTAATAGGCTCTCCCGGCTGGCGTTGCTCGAGCCTCCCAACCATCTGGAAAAGGGCTTGGGTGCTCCCAGGTTGTCGTTTCCGTGTTGTGGTTTACAAAGTACGCCCGACCCGAGGCAGGGTCATGCCGTTTCTCCCAACCCAGAGGCAGGGGTATGCCCGCCAGCCGCGGATCTTGCGTGGTAGCCTTACGAAGGTTGCTGTTCCAGAAACATATCTTGCCTTGAATGCAGGACATTCTCCACCCTGCTGGCAACTGACCCAGCGTTTCCGTAAGGGCTGGGGTGGTTCTTGGGTCTTCGATGGTCGCTACCCTCGTTTGCAGGTTGAAGAAACATGGCTCGCAGTCGCTGTTCCATCGGATTTCCCACCCCCCTGGCAGGGGGCCAAGTTGGCGGATTCCATATAGGGGGTCACGCAAGGACTCAGACCCACTCAAACGGTCGACAAAGTACACCCTGCCATCGACGGTGAAGCGCTGCTCCCAGCTCAGGACAGCAGGCTCTGTGACATGATTGATGGAAGCAGCGCTGTCACCTACATGAGCGCTAAGACCCGAACTCACGGAATGGTTGTACTGGGACTGCTCGCCTGCGAGCGGAATCGTCCCTCCGATAGGCTGTGGCCGGTGCGATGCGTCGTGGATCATGCTGTTCGGGGAAAGACTCTGCTATGCCGCTCGCTTCAGTATTAACTTTCTAGTTGTATCGAAGGGATTTTGGGGTTTAAAGAAGTTCAGGTGATCAAGCGATCAAGGTCGTAATTCATTTTTCTGGTGGCGACATCGCCATCAGCTGAGAGCCTGGTCGTCTTGAAGGGTGTTCAGCTTCAAGCCACTAATGAGGCACATCCAATGAAGTCGCTCAATCAACCAATAATCGCCAAGTTTCCGAGGCCCAGAACGATCGATCCAGGTTGATGAAAAGAGGGGTTTATGAATGCAAAAGTAATTATGGTATGGAGGTTTGCTCAACGAAGCACAACTGAAATCCCGCGATCTTATCTTGCTGCCGGCGTTGTGGGAAAAAAAGATATAGCTTAATAGAAGCTTGGATTAATTCATCCAAGAGTTAATTCAATACTCTCTCGTGCCTGTGCCTCCCAGAGTTGTCGCACCACCCGCCCCAGGCCCCTCCTATACGCAACATCACCTTTCCTCTCAACCCACAAGACAAAGTAATATTCGTAGACATCACCATTCTTTGGCCTCTCATCATGATCCCATTCGTCTAGCACCTGATGATACGGCAGCCACTTTCGAGCATCCTCTGGAACAGACCCGAGGGCAATCTCGACCAGTTCTATGGGTTGGTTACTGATATCATTGGTACCTCTGTCCATCCACGAGGGCCTGTTGTGCAGCCGCAGAGCCCCAAGCCAAGTACATGTCACATCTCGAAGCGATATCACTGTCCCGCCTCTTCTGTAAGTCGGTGTGATAACTTCGCCGCGATATGCAAACGCTCTTTTCGTCTGGCAAGAAATGAGCGGTGCAGCTATCTGGGTTCCCGGCAAAGATGATGCGCCCGGCAATGGGATTGGGTACCAAAACTCAGACTCTGGCTCGGATTCGTGCTGGTAGAAATAATCCGGTGGGTAACCCGGGTTTGGTCCCTGGTAGATGAATTCCTCCTCTGAAGACGGAGGTTTGGCGTCGTGTCTCGTCCAGCCTGGGGGACAAGGTGACGAATCTGAATCTTTTCCGGCGAACTTCTGCTGGTATTCGAACCAAGTGCAATGAATTCGGTTGCTTTCTGCTTTGAGATCCTTCCTCCAGCTCCATTCAACAAGGGGCTTGACTCTGTCAAAGAAACGTGCTCCCTCTCTGATCTTACTTGATCTCACAAAGTCCAAGGCCGGTGACCAGGCGAATGGCGCAAGTCCTCCTTTCCAACCTATCCAACTCCAGCTCGGCAAGCAGACGTCGGTATGTGAAGATGTTGCTGCTTGTCGACGAGTGAGAGTATCAAAGGGCTCCCACAGGACTGCAATGTGAAAAATGGCAGCCGGCAGGCCAGAGATGAATCCCCCGCCAAACCTGGGCGTGAAAGCGTTTAGAACACCAGTCAGTCCATTCAGGGCATCTTCGGGATACGTCAGATCCCTCCTATTGTACTGATTGATCATGGAGTTCAGCAGTTCCAGATTCGGAACGGGCCTGGAGATGGCTCTGCGTACATCCAAGTTCCCAGCACCATCTGCATCGCGTGCCTCTCCAACCTCACACCAGGTATCACAGGCGCAGATCCATCGCACCCAGCCGCCCTCAAATAGAAGCCTGCGCTGCGAGAAGACGTACTCTTGATACGTCCATCCACGAGTACTCCATTTTGTAGGTTCCGCGAAGAGCCCAGGGGAAGGTCCAATGCTCTCGACAACCTCGATCCCAAGCCGTAATGTGTGAATCTTCTGTTCCGCAAACCTCGGTGCGGTGAGGCTCTCAAGCCCCGGAAGACCACTGTCAGCGTCGACTCCGTCAGCAGCAATTATCGTCAAAGTAGCATTGGAGTAAATAGCCGCCATGTTGTTGATCTCTGTGCTCTTCAGTGAAAAGTCATCTTGGACGATGCACAAAGAATCCGTCCAGAGATATCGCTCACCAAGCTCTTCAACACAGCTCATGGCATCTCGAATGGTTCTTGGGATGGGTATGTCCGTATTGCCAGCAGCCAACGACGAGGGCTTCTGTAGCTGAGCAACGTTGTTGAGTTTCGTCATGAAAGTAGGTACTTTGCCCCATACATAGCTTAAGGCCACATACTTGTCGGAGGGCAATAGTCGTACGAGGCACTGACGCTGAACGTCGATAACCCGTGTTGGTTGAATTCCATGGCCAAATTCTGATGCCGACCCGCAGGTATCCCCGTGAAGAGCAAGGCATTTCTCTTTCCACCGTCTAACCAGACCAGGCTGAATCCATTGCGGGTTGACAAGTTTCCCTGGACCCTGGATTCTTCGACTATCCTGTACTCTTGAAAGCAGCTGCAGCTCCCCTGATCCGAATTGCTTCTCGCCATCTGAAGACTTGACAGTGGCGACAATTTGGATGTGGTCATATCCTTTAAACTGCAGAACAGATATATCTTCGGCAGCGTTTGGCTTTAGGTCGACACCTAGGATGGCGGCAAGCAGCTTTGGATGGTAGGGGCACGCAGAGGTCAAGACCTCCTCCCAGTCTATGCGATACTCTGGATGGCTAGGGCGAGGGCGACCAACCGGCGTTTGAAGCAGACTTAGCAACTTGTCACAGACATGGCACTACTAGTCATGTCAGTGATTTTCCGTAGATTGTGACTGAGTCGCATGCCTCCTCTGACAGGCAAGGCTCTGTCAACCGGCTTGTCTCCAATGTCCCTGTTGATCGTACGTCAGACATAGCTTCTGAGGTTTCTGATCCTCAAATTTAGCCGCTTTCTACTCTCCAAAGAAGGATCAGTGAAAAAGTCTTTGGGCCTTACGGATTTCTCAAACGTAAAAAGCCATAATAGGAGGCTGTGAATATTTCTCATGAACATGACCGATCAATATGCATTGATACCCAATCTTGCACGGCACAGTTACTCGCCCACGTGACTCCCTCCGAATGACAGAAACCTTGGTCTCTCGCAAGGTCTTTGCCTGGCTTGATCTCATCAAGCTTCAGTTGGCAATACAACCATTTTCTAGGAGAGGGAAGGTCTACAACTTGGCCCCAGTTTGTGTTGAGTTGGAGTATAGGGTACCTGACACGCTCTTTATCAAAAATCTCTTAATCTGCCTAGGCTAGGCACAGCTCCTAACTACATCGAGTTTAAGGCACTCGTGCGAAACTGTTGCAGGGTTGTCAAGTTACGGGCCCACCCGGCGGCTTTATTATAGGGTTGATCTTGGAACAGGGGCTAAGATAAGGAACAGTCTTGCAAGGATCGGTAATAACGGCCAACTTCCCGGACGCCACGTATTTGTTTATCAGGTTTACATCCGATGAATCGATTACAAGCATAGCGTATATTGGGACGTGTTTATGCATTAACTCCGTATGATTGCAAAGCTATCAACATTGAACCCCCACTCCCTAGACATCAACCATTCCCTCGCCCCCAGCGGACCACTTCCCCTACCACATCAACTCCATCAAAACTTCCAAATATCTGACTTCTCAGCTCACAGAAGCGAGAAGAGAGTGAGAGCGTTGGGGCCGCCACAGGTGGTGGTCGAGTCACCAGCGCAGGCCTTGTTGCAGGTGCTCTGGGCAATGGGGGCACCAGTGTTGTCGATAGTGTTGCCGCAGAAGCACTGGTTGCCGAACTCGGTACCGGCATACTTGTATCCAGCGTCAAGGCAGGCGTCTTGGCACTTCTTGTTGGTGTTGCCAGCAATGTTCAGAGACTTGCTAAGAGTGCGAGCGTTGGTGGCGTCAGAGTAGCATCCGAGGCTAAGCCAGGTGGGCACAGTGGAGAAGATCTGGATGGCGTTGAAACCGCCGCAAGTCTGGGCACTGTCACCGGGGCAAGCGTAGTTGCAATCGGTCGAGGGGACCAGAGTCTGCTGGAGGGCAGCTCCACAGAAGCACTGGCTACCGAACTCGACACCAGCGTAGGTGTAGCCGGCATCGGCGCAACCAGCCTTACACTTGGCGGGTGTGTTCCCGGCGATGTTGAGCGAGCTGCCAAGCACGCGGGCGCTGGTGCTGTCGGTGAAGCAGCCCAGGTCCTTGAACTCCTGGGTTGGCTGGGGACCGCAAGAGCCGAAGCCAGTCTGGCAGCCAGTACCGCAGTGGAGGTCAGTCTTGCCGCAGTAACCGAACTGGGAGCAGCAGTTTCCGTATCCAGTGCCAAGGCAAGTAGTAGAGCCGTTAAAGGCACCACAGATACCGTCCACAGAGGCGGGCACAGCGCGAACCTGGAGCATCTCGGGGGATTCCTGGAAAAAAGTGTTAGCGTGGATGATGCGATAAGAGGATCGGCAGACATCATGCATACCAAGGACTGGGCGGGCATGGCCCAGGTGGCAGTGGCGGCCGAGACGAGGAAGAAAGCGCTGGAAAGCATCTTGATGTCGGTTTGGTTTTTTGAAGTTGGTGGTGTTCAAGGCAAGAGAAGATGTTTCCAGGACAGTAGAGATCTTGGGGCTGATGAGGATAAGAGAACTTCCATCCATAGTGAACGTATGATCTCTTATAGAAAGAATACGATCAAAGCTTTAGGTCTAGATTCTACGAACTCATTTGGACTAACACTATACAGACGCCTTGAGCCGAAGTTTTCTAATAGTTTACAAGAGGCTGTCGATAGCTTCACAAACGGAGCCAAAGACAAGAGAGGACGAGGCATAGTGCAGCCTCATTCAGGTCACCGCCAGGCTCAATGAGTCCTTTTGGGAAGATTTCTGTCAGCTGTACTCAGCTGTGGCGTCCAGGACACTCTCCCTTGTTCGTCCGAAGAGCCGTCGGATCCTCGCTTAGGCATGGCCATATCCATGCAGGTGCCCGTGGCTCATTGTCTGGTGCTCAAGCCTTGATGCAGAGTGAGTGGCTGGAAGGCATCGCCTCTCTGCAAGAGGGCAAAGACTAGTGACAGGAGGTCGGTCTGGCCTCACAGCCCAGGCCTGCTCAGGCCGAGATTGTGTATCAGCCCGCCACGTCCTGGGGTTTGTCCGCAGGTAACCAAGGGCTGCGTCGGCCAAGGATGCCAGCATCCCGGTTGTTGGTGCTGTTGGCGCTAATCAAGGATTCTGCATTTATTGATTCTTGGCAGGCCATACATAGCAGGTTCAGTGGACTTGACTATTGTTCTTTCGCTCAATGCCGTCATGTGTTGATCACGGTGTCGTTTGCTGTCCGCCCCCTTTGGAGTCGCCTTGATGATCAGCAATGCCTCCTTTCGGAGACGAGTCACAATGCCCAAGATCTCGAGTCAGTTACAACTCACAGATGACGCTGCATACATGTTCTGGAAATGTCCAGAGTCCATTCAGCGAGTCCCGCGTCTATTAAATCTATTTGGCCTACAAAATTGATCCCAGAATTCCCATGACAGAAAGAAACCCCCATTTTCCCTTAGCTCTAAATCACCCATCAGTACCTCTATTAGTTCTTGGCATCTAGCTACGGAGTATCCGGCTCATCCCCCAGTCACTGAATTCGCTCTAGGACGAACATGCCCCCTCTTGCCACATCTTGACTGACCGCACGATCATGCCACGGTCCTTTTCCTCTCCCCAGCTCGGCAGCCACGTATTCTTGGCATCCCAAAAGTCACGCATGGGAGCTGAGCTCTCATCTGACCATGGTTTCTCGCCCAGTTTGTCCCTGTGCGTTGTCAGTGCCATGTCCCTCTCCTAGCGGGCAAGTGGAAAACTCACGGGAACCAGCCGTTTGTGGAACCAACTGCAACATTAAGAATCAGGTAGAAATCTTGGTCGAAAGGCGTGTTGGATCGACCAGTCTGGCTCCAAGTGTCCCTGTGGACTGTTTTGTTGACTGTGATACCGGCAAATTTGCCGTATTCCCACATGTTCTTGTTCTTGGTAAAGTCGAAAAAGACGATTTGCTGAGAAAGGGCAAGTTAGCAGCGTGAAGACAGAAAATTCATTGGCGTTTTCACTTACACGGAGCCTTCCATCAAGCCACGTAAAGAGGTATTTTTCATTCCATTCGAGGCCAAAAGTGTGAAAGTTGTCCGAGTATTTGGTCCTCTTGGAACCCCATTCACCCATACTGAGGCGAAAAGCATCGGTATCATACAGCGTACCCCAGTGCATGGCCGAGCTGACGATGTTGTTGCCCAACGGGTACTTTTCAGCATCGTTACCACGCGACTCCATAATGTCGATCTCGCCGCTTCGAGGCCACTCGCCATAGACTGAATCCTGGGGCATCATCCAGATGGCAGGCCACATCCAGTCGCCAGAAGGAAGCTTAGCCTCGACTTCGACGCGGCCATACTTGATCTTCTTCTTGCGCGATGTGGTGAGACGGGCGGAGCGCACGGGGTTGATCATGGCTCGGCTGGTGGCATTACTGCGCGCCCAGCAGGGGTTGTTGAAGGTGAGGTTTGAGAGGCGCTGGTTGTCGAATGTACAGGTTCCATCTCTGGTGAGATTGACGACGTGCCTGTCCAGCATCTGGTCCTCTGTGAGCTTGGTGGTCTCGAGTGTCAGTGTTGGGACGATGTGGAGGCCCTGCTCATCGACGTAGGCGTTGGCAGGGTCATCGGTGGTCCAGTCAAAGGACCCAGTTCTAGTCAAGTCAGCGAGGCCATTGCGACGTAGATAAAGACAATACGAACCCGAATCCGTTCATCTGAATCTCATGGCTCCATGTATTCTTATCCAACGTCGTAAAGCGATCGTCGAGAATGAGGCAGTACTCATTCTTGGGAATCTTTCGGACAGTGTTCCATGCAATGTAGGCTGAGATACCTGGGAAAGTTAGAACTGTTGGAATCAACGGCGGTGGATGGTTGACTCACAGAGAGCGATCAAGACACCAGTGTAAAAGATGATGCTGTCCCAGTTTGTCTCGCGCTTCCAATCGGCGAGCCATGGCTTCTCATACCTAGAGCTAATGTTAGACAAGCTACCATCAAGAGATTACTTTTCGACTTACTCTCCAACAAGCCGCGAAGACTTGAATTTCCGGCGAGGTTTCTCTGGCTCGATTGTTAACCATGTTCATCAGTTGCTGCATGATCACTAACCATCGATCGTCACGGATGTCAATGACCGGCCTTGGCCTTGGTAGGATGAGACCCTGCTGCCACGACCAAGTGCAGGAGTCGAGGACTCTGGAGGAGTGGCAGCCGCATCTGGGTAGGGGACCGTGGCTGGGAGCCCCTCTGTCTGCGTCGGAGCTGGTCCCGACATGGCAGCGCGATTGGAGATGAAAACACAGGGGTGGATAATGGGAGACTCGAAAAGACAAGGAGCCAGCGCTTCCAAAAATTCTGAGCTGTAGTATTATGAGCCGTAGTTCTGTTTTGTGATAAGGGAAACGGGTGTCGGACGTTCATATCATCGCCTCCCGGTCTTTTCCTCAATAAATTCAGCTTTAGAAAATGTCCATGTTCTTCGTATACGCTGGCCGATATACATGTTCTGGACCTCTTAACCGAGATCTAGACTTATCAGAGATGATGATATTTCCCGTGGACATTGCGCTTATCGCCATCTTCTTCCTTGGCATTGCCGTTCTTGATAAAGACAAACCTTGACCTCAGCTCCAGAACGACAAGCCATGTAGTCAGTGACCCCCATGTAGGAAAAAGACCAGGGGTATCGGGCCGTGGCTTTCTTCCACCTGGCTTGGCTCGACGCCCGCCCATGCACGCTCGTACCGCCAAGGTGAAAGGGGGAACAAAAAGAGTTACCCGGGGACGCTAATTGCGGATATCGAACGACCAACAACTTTTTTTTCTCCTTCCTAGCGCCCCGGCACTTGTCTGTCACCAATCAACGTTGAGGGTAAGGGTATCAACTAGTGCAGCAACCTGGTTGCCAAGACCCTAGTTTTCGGCAAGCCACCAACAACGTTGACAACTACATCCTTGGCGATCAGGGCGTCGACAGGGAACCGAACCCCCGTGTTAATCTTTCGACGCCCATGCCGCCGGGAATGGCTGTACCCGTCACCAGATAAGATCACTGCATGGCTGAAAACTAGTGTATGGCGTAACTGGGACGTTTACAAAACGGGTAGCCATCTTTACGCCCAGCCAGCCACAGCGTTGCATTGAATAAAAAGCCTCGTATAGCCACTGTTTGTTAGGTTAGGGCTGATGATAACCAGCGGGTACTCGTCCAGCCACGGCCATTGTGTTTGCCGTCAAGCCGCGTGCTAATGTTAAGCTTATCGTTGGGCATTGTCAAAGTGTCAGAAGGGATTAGGGGAGCACAATATTTGTGAACCTGTGGTGCTCGTTTCATAATCGTATTTATTTATTTTAACCGTTTACCCCTGTCTATCCGTCTTTTTGACCAGGCCTGGGCAAGAAGCTAACCCCTTAAAGACAAATAGACGCAGCAACACGACCATGGGCCGGTTTGTATGCTTGATTGTGCACAACAACGTGGCGATGCAGAGCCTCTTCCACTTACGGCAGCGAGCACATGCAGAGGAGGGTTTCGCAGCCTTACAGGGGCAATCTCTCGGCATTGACAAGCAGAAACACTCAAAGGGGTAGCACAAGGGCCAGGCCTCATCCCATTGTGGCACTGAGAAGCGAGATCGCCAAAAACTTGGCAGGGGAGTTCCAGTTTCCGGGAGCTTCAGCTTCCAGTAGAGCGGTCCAGAGGATTCCGCCGAGACGTTGGTCAGGCTTTGTGGCGCCCAAGTTTCCAGATCTATCCAACGTGCAGCGGGCTCCCTTGTCCCTGGAGTGATGTTCAAAGCTCTCTAACCATGCAAACTGCAGCATCTTTGTCACTAGTTTGTCGCGGTGCTTCCAGTTTAGGCGCTGAGAGGCCGATATTGGAAGCCTCGAGCCACAGCGTACTGCCGAGTTCTGATAAGACCATATCCAGAACAAAGAATGACAAGGCGCCTATCAATGGAACCATGTTACATCGATCTTGTGTGCTCAGCAACCGAGAATGGCCATCTCGGACCCCTGCCTCGCCATGGATTGCCTCTTTACGGGGATTCTAGTCGGCAAGGATCTCACTCGGATCCCCCATCCAGCAAGCGCTTCTTTCAATAGTTTCGTTTGGGCCTGTTTGGAGTGGCTGTCACTGCTTTGTATCAAGTTCAGCTCTCGGGATTCTCTCGCCAACAGCCTTGCCGCATGTTCGAGGCTTCAATAGTTTGCGGTGATATCAGCTTTTTCAAAGATTGCGCAGTAATCATCGAGTCGAGACTGAAGATGGGTCCTTGGGAGCTGGCCCTTGGAGGCATCCTCGTGTTATCTCATGTCCATATAACGGGTCTTTAATCTCTGGTACTCTGAGCTCATCCTCATCACAACAAGCCGATCCATCCTGACAATCCTCGTTGGCCTCTTGTCTTCACTTCTGCCAAAATGAGCACTCCAATTCAAGAGCCCGCTTTCAGGGGCCAGGAGCATCCAATGGATACCCCCAAGAGGTTCGACCAAGACACCTTGGCCGCCCTCCAGGAGGTTCGAGGATCATCATCAGGTTCCACCACCCCTGACCAAACACGGCCTTCCAGCCTCTCCTTTCCTCCCCGGCCGTACATGCCCAGCCGATCTCCTTCTGAGTTCAAGCCTCGCTCACGGCCGGCATCGATTGCTGCCTCACGGCACTCCTTCATGGGCGACTATGATGCTCAAGACCCCACCATGGTAAGACTCAACTAGTTTTGAATTTTGCAACTTTGACTGATCTCTTCAGATTGCCAAGTATGTCTCTCGAAGGGCAACACTTCTTGGATGGTTCGACGAACCTGTTGAGACATCCGTTGTCAATGGGCTCTCCCTCACCGGCGTCGCCGTCAAGAACGATGGGGGCTACGTCTTCCAGCCCATCGATGTCGATCCCCTTCTCGCATCGGTCGTGCCCAAGCTCGACGCCGAGGCAGTCATGTCCATCTCCTCGGAGATGCTGATCAGCATCATCGACTCCATCCCCCCTACCCAGAGATCGCTCGTCTCTGATGCAACCGGTGCCCGCATCCCTGTCGTGCCTACGCTTGAGGATGTGACCCCTGAGATGAGCCACTACTCACGTGCCTGCATTGCCCTCCAGGAGCGTGTTGTCATCGTATGGTCACAGGACCCAAAGGCCATCATCAACGTGACCAACCACGTGCAGCGGGAGATTCTTGACATGGTAAGTGCCGGTACATACCCTCAATACCATACCAGAGACTAACCCTCGCCAGGCCCAAACCCCTCTCGAGGAAGATCCCATCAACGGACGGACCCCTTCGAGCTTCACCCAACGCTCCTCCAGCACTACACCTGTCCCTACTCCTGCCCTCGTCCGTGGTGGTCTTGATGAGAAGAATGAAGTCTTCCAGCGTGCCGTCGCCCTCGAAGAGAACGAGGATCAGAATGAGGATGTTGAAGGTACACCTGTCCGGCCCAAGCTCAAGATGCATGCCTTCAAGATCAGCTTGGCCATCATGTTGGTCATCATCACCCAGTCTTTGGGTATCACCAAGGTACGTCGGCTGTCTCCTCACTAAAAGTGCCATGCTAACATTTGATAGTTGCTGAACGAGTACTACTGGGACGGCCGCATAGCCCGTTTCGGCCTCGTCGCCACTATTCCACCCCTGACCCTCTTCTCCCTCTTCTTCTTCATCGTTCTCGTCACCAGTCTCTTCCAGCTCTTCCTCCCCGTCAGCAACTGCCTCAAGAACTCGCGCTTCCACTCTGCCATCAAGCCCAACCCCAAGCGACACCGCGACTATGAACTGCCTCACATCACGATCCAGATGCCTGTCTACAAGGAAGGTCTGAAGGGTGTGATTGTGCCTACGATGATCAGTGTCATGGCTGCCATCGAGTACTATGAGCAGCAGGGTGGTACCGCCTCTGTCTTCATCAACGACGACGGCATGCAGCTCATCCAGCCTGATCTGGCTGAGGCTCGCAAGGCTTACTACCGCGAGAACGACATCGGCTACACTGCCCGTTTGCCCAACTGCAAAGCCCCCAAGAAGAAGGGCGGTCTTCTGTCCTGGTTCCGCAAGTCCGAGAAGTCAGTCGGAGATGACGCTGAAAAGGAGTGGTCGCAGATGTCGCCCCAGGAACGCTCCAACAAGATTGGTTTCCTGCGCAAGGGCAAGTTCAAGAAGGCTAGCAACATGAACTATGGTCTTGCCTTTTCCAACCGTGTTGAGGATGAGATGGTCCGCTTGGCTCAAATCGAGTGCGAGCAACGTGGATGCACCGAGGCAGATTTGACTGTCGACGATGATGACCTGCTGTACCAACAGGCCTTGGCCAACATGCTGGCCGAGGATGATGGACGTACTTGTAAGCAGCAGCTCACCATTCTTGATACTTTTACTGACTACTGCAGGGGCTGAGGGTAACATTCGTATCGGCGAGCTCATCTTGATCATCGACTGCGACACACGTGTTCCTGTTGATTCTCTCTATTACGGCGCCCTGGAGATGCACGAGAGCCCTGAGGTCGCCATCCTCCAGCACGGATCCGGCGTTATGCAAGTAGTCCACAACACTTTTGAAAACGGCAGTAAGTTCCACGCCTTGTCTCATACTTCATCCGCTCACCCCTATAGTCACCTACTTCACCAATGTCGTCTACACAGCCATCAAGTACGGTGTCGGCTCTGGCGATGTCTCTCCATTTGTGGGCCACAATGCCTTCCTCCGTTGGAAAGCCATGCAGAGCATCGCCTTTGTTGATACTGATGGCCAGACCAAGTGGTGGTCCGACTCTCACGTGTCAGAAGACTTCGATATCAGTCTCCGCGTCCAGATGGCAGGCATGATTGTTCGTCTTGCTACATACCATAACGGCGGCTTCAAAGAAGGTGTCTCTCTCACGCTATATGATGAGTTGACTCGCTGGGAGAAGTACGCATATGGGTGCAACGAGCTTGTCTTTCACCCTTTGTAAGTGATGCAACGCCATTATAGTGTTACTCGGTGCTAACTCAACAGCTATCAATGGTTCTACAAGGGTCCTGTAACCAGACTGTTTCTTCGCTTCCTCTGGAGCAACATGCCCATCACAAGCAAGGTCACGATTACTGCCTACATCTTCACCTGTAAGTGTAATCCACGATGCTCAACAAGAACGATACTAACATCATTAGACTACGCGATTGCCTCTGGTCTCGCCCTGACAACTGCCAACTACATCATTATTGGACTTTTCCCCGATGAGCTTGATCACCTGTACATGCCCTCTTGGGGCATCTGGCTGTCCCTCGTCGTCGTCTTCAACGGCCTCGGTTCTCTAGCCTTCAGCATGGTCCGTCATCAGTTGAAGGAAGAGGTCTTCTGGCGGGCTCTCCTCCAGGCCATCAAATGGCTGCCCTTCCTCATCATCTACTTTGGTGGTATCAGCCTCAACTGTGCCAAAGCTCTCATCTGCCACGCCTTCAGCATCAACATCGAGTGGGCTTCTACTGCCAAGGAACCTGGACCCAGCGGTTTCTTCATTGGTCTCGACAAGATGATTGAGAGTTTCAAGTACACCTGGCTTATTTGCATTGCCCTGGCGGCCATGATGATCTACTTTGCAGTCGGTGCGCCTTGGGGATACACCATCACTCCTGGGCCTCATTCTACTGCCATGGTTGCTATTGTGCCCTTGGCTATTCAGATCTCGAGCGCCTTCTTCTTGCCTCTCACACTTGGCTTGAACTGATGACGGAAAGGGAAGTGGTAAATAGAATGTACCGGAGGCACATACAAAAGAATTAGACTTAGATTAATAGACTTAATATCGTCCTGGGTCCGCATGCTTCCCTGCGAGATCAACTTGATGCACCATCTCTGGCGGACTCCCTCATTGCAGTTGCGAGATCCAAGACGGAAGTCAACTATTACCGCGATGCCTTACAGATTAAGCAGCCTTCGGTATTGAACTGGGCAGGTACAGATCATAACTCTTAGGCAATGTTAGTCCCTTTATGCGAAATGTTCCAGTGGTCTCTCAGAACAACTACTCTCCGGCTTAACATGATTGCCGTTGGGCATCGAATGGAAAAGACTTCAGTAGTTAACTCGCGCATTAATGCCCCGCAATTTAATTATTAATCTGCTACTTTATTCCACTTCTCAACTTGAGAAAGCTAACTACACTCCCTGACCGGACCTGTTTGCAACCCATCAAGAGCTGCTCTGGGTGATAAGACCCAACTTCCATGGCAGGGCATTATACTCTCCAGAAGCGCCAGGGTCCAGACCCTGGTAGAGAAAACGCATGCCGTTGAGGCTGATGGTCAATGTCTGATCAGTCTTGGTGCGGACCACCTCTCCATGGCTAATACTTTTGGTCCAAACAGTTCCGCTGAAGTTGACATTGTTGGAGCGAGCAAAAGGGTTCTCCTCCGAGTCAGCCAGGCCAGTCCATTCGCCATCGATGTTTGATGCTGTCCAGGAGCGGAAGTACCGTGCACCATCGCTCCCGATGGCCTCTACCAGAAGAAGGTAACCGCCTTCCTCTAGGGTGTAGACGCACGAAGCTTCGAATAGTCTGTTCGGGTTGGAGTCGGAGAGAGCAATAGCCGTGTTATCCATGCCCTCGGGGAAGTTCTGAAGCGTGGTCGAAGAACGGTAAAGCTGGCCATTGTCGTCGGAAGAGAAGAGGTGGCAGTTCGTGGAGTCGCAAATAACCCACATATCAACCCAGTTACCATTGCCAATGTTCTGCTTGATAATGTCCGGCTGGGCAGAGTAAAAGTTCTTAGGAGCGCTCCAGCCAGCAGGGTTGCTGATATCCTTGTTGGTAGAGTAGGCAGCGTTGCCATTCTGGTAGACCAAATACCAGAGGCCTTGCGGCTCAAAGAAGAAGACTTGAGGAGCGGCACGGTAACCCTTGCCGATGGGAGTCTCGTCCAGGTAGTGAAACTCTGTATCGCCTGCTTTTTCAATATCTGTGAAGGAGAGATAGACAAGGTTGTACCCCGACTGCTGGGCCGTGCTAGCGAAGACGTGATAAGTGCCATCTACCTCGACGACGGTAGGATCTTTAATGCCAGCGATGCCTCGGCCGTCATTCTTAGGTGCAATGAGGGGTTCGGTTGAGGTCCATTGGAAACTGCTGGGGATGCTGGGTGACTGTCGAGCGGCTTTGCAGTTTTGTTTGGGAGCTGCGGCAGCTGAGCTAACAGCAAGGCAAAAGGAAAGAAGTTGAGCCAGCAACATCATGAGATACCGGGGAGAAGGAAGAAACAAGAAACGGAACAGCGGGAGAAACAACACCTGGTTGAGACACACAGCGGAGTGCAGGATGCATGGAAAACCCGACAGTTAAATGTCATTTTAAAATCATCCCCTAAGTTACCTTATCGATTCTAGACTCTTAGTGGAACGATTGGTGGTGTGCTTAACTTGCAACATCTGGGAAGGACCTGAAACACCGTATTGACAGCTGGCCACGGAGAAATCAGCAATTCAAAAGCAACACATGCGGAGAAATTATCCCGTTATTTGCTCTCTACACGTTCTCCCATTTTTATTTTCCCATCTAAGCCAAAAAAAAAAAATCGGATCAAAGTTTGATGGAACCATGCATTTACTTTGGCTGCGAAAAGAAAAGGGTATCTACAATGTCACTCACACAAAGGGTCCTTGCTCGCTTCCATCAGATGTGTTACCCTTAGTTAATCTACTTCTATTGAATTCAAGACGTGAGGTTTTGCAGATCATACACTCCTGACCAACAGTTCACGAACCAACAACATGGCGTGTGCTCTACAACGTCATCCCGGAGCTGTTTCATGCCCCTGCTCTATGAAACATTGCCTCATCTGATCAACCTACCCACTCGAATCATCTTAATAACATCAATGCGCCAGTCAGACTTTGTTGTTTCAGATCCGTCGGCTCCCAGGGCCGGAATCCCTTGTCTCTATCCCACATTTCAGGTCATAGTATCATTCCCCTATTTGGTGCACGATATAGATAGTCATGGGGATCAACTTGTGTCTGCCACATTTTAACAGTAATTAGTCCTCTTCTTGGCCGTGCCTTCACCAAGAAGCTCTTGTGGCGCTGGTATGAGCTGCTCAGGCCATGTTCACCAACATGGTTGAAAATGATGCCTAGTCAGCTCAGCCGCAATGCTCAGCCACCACCCACCCCCGCTCCGTGTTTTGCAGAGCAGAACAGAGCATGGCGACAAACTCTCTCGCCCAGTTTTCACATCATCGTCCTCTCTTGTCTACCGATTACTAGTTTCAAATTTCCGCGCTTGAAACCACTGCCAACGCTTCCAGAATTCGGTTTCCAACGAGTCGTTGTCTTGGTCCGACTCAATGAACTATACAAACCCTCACTCGTGCCATCATTGCGATGGCATCATCCTTTCGCTCCCAGAAGACAATCCCGATTTATACGAAATCGTAGAGCCCAGCCAATCCCTCCTTTTACTTCGAGTACTAAGAACACTGCTAAGCAACAACTCCATCCTCGCAGCCCTGGAGCGGACGTTTCTTGTCGAGGTAGACGACGTGCAGATCGCCCATGCCGTCTCTGATGGGTGTCTTTTTTATGAATTCGTGTCTTCCGGATTGAAGAAGCTACGAAAACCTAGAAAAGTTGCCCAAGCGACATCATTCTCGAATAACGCCAAGGAGGCGCATGGTAGTGACAGCCAGAGACCACCTCGCTTCTGGATCGGTATCAAGCTCGATGACGATGCTATCGAGATCAGTGCCTTCTACAATACCACGCGTGGTAGTATTACAAGTGAGAGTTTGAGACACGAAGTTCTCCACCATTGCGTTTTCGGGGTCTTCGCTGAAGGTCAGTATGTTTTCAACGAATCGCCCACTCTCCCGTCAAGACTCCAATAGTGTAGCGGCTGCTCTCCGCCAGATGCTGGCTATGACACTGACATGTATCAGAAGGGCCTGCAGCCGACAAGTTCGAGTCAATCGCGAGCACAAATGTATCCTGCGAAACATCATTCGCCCAGGCACGCAATTGGCTGCAAGATTGTGTCCAAAATCATGTCGAATGTTCTCGCCTTACTACAAGAAGAAGCTTCACGCCAACCAGGCTAATCAAGATTACTACTCGTCAAGAAAGAAGGATACTTCAGTTGACAGAGTCACATGGGGAGCAATTGCCATACGCAGCCCTGTCCTATTGCTGGGGAGGAGAGCAAATTGTTAAGACAACAGCGCAAAACATCCTCCGCCATCGGACACGGATCAATTTCCAAGATCTACCCCAAACGATCAAGGACGCAGTGGTCGTGACAGAGAATATCGGTCTTGAACACCTCTGGGTTGATGCGCTCTGTATCATTCAGGATGATGAGAGTGACAAAGCCTGCGAAATTGACCTCATGGGGCACGTCTACGAGAATGCTCAAGTCACCATAGCAGCTTCGAGAGCGGAGAGAGTCCAAGAGGGGTTCCTGCAGGACCTTATACCATATGGATGTAACAAACAAGACTGGGTCTTCAAGATGCACTATCGTGATCTGGCAGGCCAAGTCAGTCCTGTGGTCATCGCCCCAAAGCTTTTCCGACCGCCGATAGACTATCTGTCGGAAAGAGCTTGGGCTTTTCAAGAACGACTGCTCTCACGTCGGATACTCGAATATAGTGCCGCTTGTGTGCATTGGACTTGTCAGTCGCACAACGATTGTGACAGACGAGGCGGAAAGTGTTCTGTTCAAGAGCTCAAGAAAAACACCCAAATCTCTCGTGGTCTATTATATCGCAATGAAGCTGTTACTTCCAAAAGGTGGCATACGCTCCTCGATGAGTTCTCGAAACGGTCGCTTACTCTTCCCGGGGACCGCCTTCCAGCCATAGGAGGTATCGCCGAGCGGTTTGGCCTCCAGTCAGAGGATCGGTACCTGGCTGGCATCTGGCAATCTCATCTACCCTCAGGGCTCCTCTGGATTGTTGACCGATATGTGATAGGATCGACCCAACCCCCCCCTTCGGCCTATGTTGCCCCATCATGGTCCTGGGCATCCACAATACGCCCTATTAATGGCCATGTTTTTGTCGATTCTGGAATTTCCATGGTTGACATAGTCAGAGACAACATAAGAGCTGCAGCGGAAGGGGCTACTTACGGAAAGGTTATCTACGGCAGTCTTACGCTACGTGGATTCGTCACACCCGTCGATTGGAAATTGCCACAGGAAACGGAGAGATACAGCAACGGTACTATTTCCAGTATTCCTTCCATTAGCATCCACAGAGACGGTGCAGAAGCAGGCTTACTCGCAGGTGGCATAACCACAGTCCATGCCTACCTATTGGTTCTCGTGGCGAGCAGCGACATCAAGGAGGTGACTGGTTTAATTTTGCGTCAGCATTCCGATCAAACATATCTTCGGATGGGAGTCTTTCATGTACCTTACTGTCCGGCAGATAAGAAAAAGTATCCAAGCCTAGCTCGCAGTCTTTTGAGCAGCAGCCTGGAGGAGGAGGTCACAATTGTATGAACAAGCTGCGCTGGCTCCCAGGCTACACATCGAGGGTTACAAGCGTGGTAATTGTGGCGGAGGTTAAGGCCGGGGGGACTCGCAAATTGGGATTAGGTGCTCGGAATTCGACGCGATGGCAGGTAACCAGAGGCACATGAGACTGGACAAGACGCCGGCGATGAGGGACTGTTGACTGTAAGCTATGTATCTACGAGAACCAAACTACTTTTTCCATCAAGTCATCTACCAATGCTTAACCTAATCTGCTATTTTAAAACTAATTTAATGGACTGCCTAGACGTAGCGCCAGAACTGGTCCAAGTCAGGGTCTCACGTGCTTAAGCGGACTTTGGTCCCCGTCCTCGTTTTACCCCGGAGCGGCGCTGGAGCAAGTGGGTCCATGGAGTTTGGTCTCCGTTCCGGCGGGACCGGTCGCATCCCCGGACACGAACCGACTTGGCTTACCGCCCGGCCTCTTTGTTCAATACAATAATGCTGACCTTAGTACCCAGAGCCTTGGCTCTAGGCTCCGCTCCTGCAGTACGCATGAACCACTTAGAGTCCCCGTCATCGGATGTCGTTGTGTTCTTGTCTCTTTCATCCTCCGAACAAACTCATGGGGTTTGGTCCCCGTTCACACCGAGGTTTAGTCCTCCAGCCCCAAGATGAGTCCATCATATTCTCGAGACGTCGTGTCTGTCGTGGACAGTCCATATTTCTTGGGACTTGCTTTGGGATATAAAAGCATCACGGTACACCTCCAGTTCACCGTGTTTCAGTACACATCACAATCCACCCTCCCCCGTTCTTTATTCAGACACAATGGCACCTATCAGCACTCAAGCCTTCTCAGAAGAGGCGGCGTCAGTCGCCAAACAACCAAAAACTACTTCAGGCTCGCCCACCTCAAACAAATTCGAAATCTTTCGACGCCTAGTACCACTCGTTGCAGATGAGAACATCACTCATCTCAACGCTGGTTTCATGCCACCTTCAAATCTCGTCGTTCACGAAGCCATTGAGAACTTTTGCTCCGAGTGGCTACATAATCTTTCACCCAAGCCGTTTTGGAAGTCGATTGTGGAAGATGCCCGAGCTTTGCTTGGACGATGTATCTGCACCGATCCAAAGAACATCTCCTTTACAAGAGATACCACTGAAGGAATGGGCTACTTCATGCACAGTCTCCAGCTAAAGCCAGGTGACAACGTTGTTATCCTAGACTGCGAACATCCCAACCAGGCTTACGGATGGCTCTCACTTCGATCTCAAGGCATTGAAGTTCGACAAGTTCCGACAGATGCCGGCAACAACGACTTCTCAACATTTGCAAACGCATCCACCTTTGAGCCGTTTGTGGATGAACGAACTCGATGCATCGGTATCAGCTCTATTATGTTCCACAGCGGTCAGAGGAACGACGTAGCGGATATCTGCGCCAAGTTCAGACCCAGAGGCATCCATGTCCTCGCCGATCTGACGCAGCAGGTCGGCTTTGCCAGTGTCGACGTGGAAGCTCTTGGTGTGACTGCTGCTGCATTCAGCCTTCACAAGGGACTCAATTGCCCACTGGACTTCGCGGCTCTCTACGTCTGTCAAGACTTTATCGACAGCAATGATCCAGTCCCTCCGATTGTGGGTTACGGATCTCTGGACTTCCCATCCGAGGACTTCTTGATCTCGGATGACCCGATCGCGTTTCATCCATCAGCCCGAAGATATGACCATGCCAATCTCAACCTGTTAGGAGCGACAGCGGCAAAGGCATCCCTACAATTCTATCTCGATATCATGGGACCGGATGACGTAGAGGAGCACCTGTACAGCCTCGGAGACGCTTTAAGGGGAAAGTGCAACGCCATCGGTGTTGAACTTGCGGGCCCGTCAGAGCGAGAACACCATGCGCCGCACTTGTATATCCTCAAGTTGTATGGGGATGAATGGGCAAGTCATTTTGAATCTCATGACGTTTCTGTAACTTGCTTCAGGTGGGGTGTCCGAGTTTCGTTTGGGTTCTATAGCAACTCTCACGATGTAGAGAGATTAGTAGATGTCATCCAGGCTAGATTAGAGATAAGTCTCGCGAGTGAGACAGAGTCTGATGCCTCAGAATAGAGCAAACTCGGACTCGGCATGTTTTTTTCAATGGATATAGATAATAGAGAGCGCAATTTTCCGATTCGTCGACCATTCGTTCAAATTCCTCGCATATACTAAGCTAAAGGTATTTGGCCACCTTCCTCCTTGGATCGAGATCCGACGTTGGGATACCAGTCGAGATAAAGCTAAGGCCGAAGTTGGACTGACTCGAACTTTCGCTGATAAACTTATGACTCTGCTTCTCATTAAACGAACTTACGTCATCTTGAAATCCTCTTTTCCGCACGTGATGGTCAAGGCGCACTTATCTCTTCTAAAGGGCCCAGTTCAATGGGTTCGCTACCACAGACAATACCCACTGAGATGAAGTATCAATGGACACCACACAAACAAATGCCACTAGAGAAAAGAAGAACCTCTCGTAAGTGACTTTTGTATACTTACAAGAATGATGTCTAATGCCCCGTAGCTGCAAGAGGTGTCAATATCGCAAGGTTCGACAATAGTGGCCCCAATCGTCTCACTTACTCGCTCACTCAACTCAAACAGCTAAAATGCTCTCGAACAGAGCCATGCCAGAACTGTATCAAAGCAAGGCACAGTTGCGAATACAGCCAAGTGGATCGCAAAAGACGTCCCGCATCTCATGACTACGTCAAAAGCCTTGAAGATCGAGTCGCATGGCTCGAGTCCTTCATCACCCAGGTCCAAGTGGCATCACCAAGAGAGAGAGAAACGCTGCTGAGCACAGTCTCATTTCGCAAACAATCGCCAGTCAGCAGTTTCACGGCGAAAGATACAACATCTTCCTCAGATTCAACGACTCATGTACAAGCCGATCTCCAACTAGGCCTCGACGGCTCCCTCATCTATCACGGCGCAACAAGCATCTACCGCGCGCAAACAGTCAACCAAGCCCAACTGGCCGTAAAAGACGCAACAACCCAGCCTCCCCTCTACACAGGTTCCGAATCCAATTTCGCACACGTCCTGGAGCACTTTGGGATCAACATAGAAGACGAGGTCATTGCGAAGGCGCTCATGCAGTTCTTCAAGTGGCAGTACCCTCAGTTCATGTTCATCTACCGTGAGGGGTTTTTACAGGATCACTTTGGAGATCGAATCAATTGCAAGTATTGGTCTTCGGCGCTACTTTTGTCTATTTGTGCGCTTGGGACTTTGATGTCGCCTGATGAAGAGGATCGAAGGTCGAGTGAGCAGTTTTACACGGCGGCGGAGAGTATACTCATGGTTACTGGTCTTACGAGACCGTCTATTGTAACGGTGCAGGCGTTTCTATGCCTTGCTTTTTATGAGATTGGGAGAGGTAATCTCTCCAAGGGCTGGGGATTCTCTGGTAAGCAGTCGCATGTGCATCCCAGGCTCACCGTCCTCTCATACTGAGCCCACGCAGGCATCGCCTTTCGTATCGCCCAAGACATGGGTTTCCAGAAAGACCCAAAGAACTGGATCTCATACGATGCGTCATTAACCACGGACGAAGACGTCGAGATCCGCAGACGCATCTATTGGGGATGTTACATCTCAGACAAGCTCATCAGTCTCATCCTTGGGCGGCCTGTGTTTCTCTACTACGACGATGCAGAAGTTGAGCCGATGGAACAGCAACCGTAATGCCAATCCCTCTTCTTACTCTTGTTATTGCATGCTGACCATGTTCTAGTGATTACCCCGAACTCAGGCCATGGCGCTCCGTTGGCTTCTCAGGAAGCGACAGCGAATTGACCAAGATCGGGTCCATGGTTCCATACTACCGTGAACAGATCCATCTTTCAAGAGTAATCGAGCGCATGCTATGCACACTCTTCTCTCCAAGATCAAACATGGATGGAATGAGCCGCAGAGCTTGTCTGGATACACTCAACATCGAGCTATGCCGCTGGAAGGCAGCATTACCTGGCCGCGCAGAGTGGAATAAATGGGAACCCATCGATACACCACTCATTCCCAGTGTCGCTATGCTTCAGTCAGTTCCCTCTCCTTTCGGTCAATCAGGTCGTTTACAAGTCCCAGTCTCCTCTTCCACAGCGCCCGTATAGCTCTCAACTTTGACCAAGCCCTCTCATCCCTGCCCACGGTAGCAGACCAAGCCTCTCGCGAATATTGCCTTTCCTCAGCAGAAGATATCGCATCAATACTGCGACGATATCGACATCAGTATGGCCTTCGTCATGCCCCGCTGATCCTCGTCTACGGCGTCGTTCAAGCCAGTCGGGCGATGAACACTCTGGGCGTCCCCGCAGAAGCCCAGCCATTGATGCAGGCGCTTGGGGAGTGCACCGTTACTTGGAACTTGGCGGAACAGGCCAGGGAATTTATGGTACAGAAGGCTGCTGGCTTGGGATTGGAAGGAATTATGAGGGTAGCGGATATTTGACACGCATCACCAACTTCATCGTCCCGATGTCCATTGAAGCAATATCTGTAATTCATGAAAACTATCGTGTTCAGTGCTGTATCGCACACACATTCCTCGCCGGCTTCAGAGCGCAGCGGATATTAATACTATAACTAAAAGTACAAGCAGGCACAGCCTGCATCATCAAACCATGCCACCTTTTTCTTCATTGCTGCTGTCCATTAAATCCCGTAAACCCATTACCCATCCCTTCAAAGCCTGGCTGCAGCTGGTACATCTGAGTCGCCCAGTTCATGTTCATGTACTCGGTTTGCGGCGTCATTCCACCTGTCGGCATGAATTGATCGGGGAGGATGGTGCCGTCGCCGACTTGTGAGTAGAGCACGCTATTGTTCCAGGCGTGGACATCTGCTGGGGCCATCGTTGTTGGCATGCCCATCGGTGTCATGGAGGGTTGACGCATCAAGTCATCAAGGCCGCTCGATAGAGTGGTCGTTGTAGGTAAGACCTCGCGCACCGTCTCGGGGATTTGACTGCTTCCCCTCCTCGCAACACCACGAACAGTGCGCACGCTATCCCTGTGGTTGAGCCCAGTTCCCATCATACTGCCGCTCTCCTCTGACCCATCATCCATGACCACTCCAGAGTCTGGTCGAGGTAGGATACCGCGGCCCTTCCGCTGGACGACTGCTTGCGCAGCCTGCGACCGAACAATCTCGTTCTTCTTGTTGCTGCGGTTGGTGTAGGGCATGCTCTGCGCGTTTGTGATGCATTGGTCAAGAGTCTCCATGAAGCATTGGAAGAATTTTGTGGAGAGGGTGTCGAGGGTTTGTTTGTTCGAGATCAAGTTGTGGAGCGAGTTCGTGAGCTGAACAAAGGCCTGTTCGTAGTTGGCGGCGAGCTCAAAGTGCTCAATAACAGGTGTGTATTCTAGCGCAAGTCAGCAACTCGTTTGTTGTCTAATTGTTGTCAACAAGGCATCTTACCATAGGGCTGAATAGCTTTGTCCTCGTCATCCGGAAACACAATGTTCCAGATTTCCTTCCATTGAACTTCAGGAGAGGTACCGCTCGCTCGCTTTCGGCTCAGCAGCTTGGTGGCCGTGCTGGGGTCAATGCCGCTCTCAGCGTCATGATCCGCAATATCACACATCAGCTCCTTAGGCAGTCGTTGGTGATCTCGCAGTTCCTTTCTCGTCACAAAGTCGCGGTTGCATCGATCGCAGACATAGGATGACGGGTCATCCCGCTTGTGCTGCTTGACAATATGTTGTCTGCTGCGGATCAGCTGTGGTTCATCAACAAGAATAACCGAGTTCAACTAACCTGAGCTCTGCAAACTTGGGGAAATATGTCATGGCGCAGCTGTGATGATCCCTCACATTAAACCGATGCGGATTGCGCTTCCTGAACGGGCAGCTCAGGCGGAGATTCTCATCCTCCTTCGGGTTCGGTCGAACACGCTTGGTCGGCAGATATCCCGAGCCGTCGCCGTCGCTGAACTCATCTCCTTCATCTTCACGCCTGACCTGCTTCTTCCGCTTGCCGCCTCGTCCACCCTCCTGAGATGGCGTCGAAGACGACGAGCTCGAGGTCGACAATGTGTGTGATAGTTGGCCATCAGATGCTGACTGCCAGATGTGCTGACTAATGTCTTGAGCGAAATTGGCGACGAGGCTCTGGACCTTGTCTGGAGAGATTGATGCCTCGCTGAGATCGACTCCATAGATGAGTTGAAGGGTGTAGTTGAGAACGAGGTTGGCATCCTCCGGCGACACATCTTCCTCCGCTGCCTCAGACCCTTCCTCGTCGGCATCGCAATCCGGTTCATCCGAGTCACGCGATGAGGTTGGCGTCAGAACCCGCTCCTCCTTGACTGGCGACTCTGTGAGAGGGCTAGGACTTGTTTGAGCGACCTAATCATCTCAAAAGCATTGGCAAATTCTTACCTCACAGGCGCAGGAGGCTCTTGGATAATGGCAGGCCTCTGTTCCTCATGCAGATTGCGAAGCTTGAGCTCAAACTGGTCGGGGTAGCCGGTGACAATGGCGCCGTCATCCTCGTCATTGACAAAGGTCGAGCATGTGCCGCTGGAAGGATTATGGCGATGACAAATGCGACTGATGGGCCTTGAGCCGTCGAGCGTCGTGGCAGCAAACTGCTCGTGAATCGAACTGGCGTAGGTGGTGCTGATGGGGCTGGCGAGGGTTGACAGCGAATGCGTCGTGGCAGAGTCTGGGACGTTGGCGGATGAGATGCTGCTCATAGAAGACTCTGTAGGCGAACGAAGACGAAATGCGCCGGGCGTAAAGTGAAGGCTCTCAGGGAGTCGCTTAGCTACTCGCGTGTCGCTCCTAAGGTTAGGGAACTTAGAGACGGCGCCGTCATTATGTCGCCCTGTCGCCTCTCGCACCCGAAGCGGGAGATGGTGAAGGCCTGTCTCGCCGATGCGACCGTTCTGGTCCGTCATTTGAAGCGGCTTTCAAGAGGTTTTTCAAGAGGTGTTAAAGCGATGGTGATGCAGGTCGTTTGGATGATGACGATAACCGAGTCGAGAGATGAGACGAAAGGTAAGAAACACTTTAATCAAGTTGAAACAGCATAAACAATGCTTTGCTGCTGCCACTTAATTGCAACTAAGGTTGCACCAAAAAAAGACAAGGAAATGAGAATGAGCGGCGATTAATGGGCAAGAAAAGAGGAAAAGGGAAATCAAGGAGTGAAAGATTGATTGTAGCAGAAAAGCTGAGATGAAACACTCGAGTTATCTAATAATAAATAAATTAGAAGAGGAAGAAAGAAAGGGAGCCGGAGAGGGCGATGCATCCCCTCCGTCATCCTTTGATGCAAGGCAGGGGAAGAAAATGATAAGACATCAGTACCTACAGAATCTGGAACGCATCCGTCCCTGGGACAGCTGAGAAGGCATTATAACATTATCAAAATATTCAATGGATATTTGGGGGAGTAAATATTCTTCCTCTATTTTTCCCATAATTTTTAAACTTTTATTTGAATTTACTTTCCCTAAACTTCAGAATATTCGACCAGAGTTCCCTTCTCACGATGTCGTCTTTATTTCATCACCCCGCAATTTGGCCCCCAGAAACACCTCCAGCGCCTCAGGGCAGGCTGCCTCGCCTACTTGAAAAAAGCACCTCACCTCTGCACGTCACAGGAGGCCCCTCCGCCCTGTATATCTAAATCCCTGCACTCGCTCCACCGTCAGGGGCCACCAAAGGGGCAAAGCTCCCTGGTGATCGCGTTGTCCTCGGCATCTGATTCGCTCGTGATGGCCGTTGTTGCATGGGCAGTGTCGCTTCCAGGCAGGCGATACGATGGTGCTGGTCAGCCCTATGGTTCGCCCTGGAGGGGAATTTGGGGGCCAAAATCTGGTGCCGTTTGATAGATGTCGCCGTCATTGTCAAGACAATCGTTTCAGGTTGGCAGGAGACTATTGAGATGAGGCCAGATGTGTCATGTTTCACGCCATCAATTGCTGCCATTGAATGTCATTTACCTCCATCTGAAGCTGTCAGCAAGGGAGTCATCGACAATCACCACCCTGACTCTAGGGTGAATAGCGTCAAACATGAGGCAGATTTCATGGCGCACAAAGGGACCCAAGGCAGCAATCCACGGGACAATAGCGTCAAATTATTCCAAGTATATACACTCTATTCACAATATCTACCACACCCTCACATCCATCTCCCTTCCACCACAAAATATTATTGCCTAATATTTGACCTGCAGCTATTAGAACATGCTCATAAACGCAGCCAATACCGCCAGACCGAGACCGAGCGCGGCATTCAGCTCCCGAGTCTGGCCAGCTGCATTGGTCGTCGCCTTCTTCGCCCCGGGCTCGCGTACCTTGGTGAGGGTCACATTGAAAGCAGGGTTCTTAACAGCCGTGCTGACGCCCTCGTCGCCCTCGATGAAGACAAACTCGTCTAGGGGAAGGAAATCGTACACCTTGCGGTCCTGTGCGAACCATGTCTGGCATGTGCCGTCCTTGAAGAAGAGTGCGCTCTCGTACTCAGCGTCCTGCTGGGATGTGGTCATGTCGAAGACGGTGCGCCATGCGGTTTGACCCTTCTTGTTCAGGTTTGTAGGGTACACGCGCGCGTCGACGTACTTGCTCTTCTCGACCTTGCCGGACTCGAGGGCGTCGAAGCTGTAGCTGCCGATGTGGTTGAGGACGTCGAAGCCGCGGATCTGCCAGCTGTTGATGACCAGTCCAGGACCATTGTCGACCTTAAATGAGATGCTCGAGTTGGTTTCCTTGTCGGCGTACTCGCCAGCAAAGGCCTCCTTGGCAGAGTCACGGCCCACCTTCTCAATTGCAGGGACGAGGGCGTTGATGACAGAGCTGAGAACAGTAGAGGTGACATATTGGTTGGCAGAAGCCTCCCTACCACCCGACATGATGGAGATGACAATGTCATAGTCAGGGATGAGAACGGTTTGCGAGTGGTACAAGCCAAGGTCACCACTCTTGGTGTAGAAGTCGATGAGGCGGCCATCAACAGTGATATTGTCGCCACGGAGAATCTCCCACGGAGCTCCGACCTGGTAGCCCCAAGAAGCAGTGTTGGAGATGGGCTTCATCCACTTGCGAGTCTGAGCGGGGGAGAGGAACTTGTTGGTGAGGATACCCTCAGCGAGGAGTAGCATGTCAGCAACGGAAGAGAACATGCCGCCGGCGCTATGAACAGTTAGTGATAGTTGAAGAGTGTTTATCATTGTTACTCACCTGTCAAACACGGCAAGAGAGGCATTCCAGGTGGGTTCACTCTCAGGGATAAAGAGATCCTCAACAGGGGGGGTCTTGCCGACGTAAGTGTTCTTCATGCCAACAACATCAAAGATGTCGCGCTTGAGGACCTCAGCAAAAGGCTTCTTGGCAGCAGCCTCAACCACAAGACCCAGCAAGGCAATGCCGACGTTGGAGTAGACGGGGTTGGTGAAGGGTCCATACACCGGAGGTCGGAGGTTAACCTGCCCGAGGAGGTCCTTCTTGGTGCAGGGAATAGTGCCGGGAAGACCAGAGCATGTAGGACCGTCGCCCTTAGCGAACTGGGGGAGACCCATCTGCGCCCAAGGGGCAGATCCGATGATTCCCAAATCCTGGGCCACTGGCAAGAGTTAGCGAATCGTTCCAGAAGAGTAAGGTGACGGCTTACGGTCAACACCAATGCCAGAAAGATGGCTAGCCAGAGATCCAACAGTGATGTCCTCCCACTTCAGCGAAAAGATCTCATCCTCATTGGCAGTCTCGTTAAGCTCGGGCAGATACTTGAGCACAGAAGCCTCAAAGTCAATGTCGCTGTTCAAAAGAGCAGCAAGCACGGTGAACAGCTTGGAACCACTGGCAATTCGGAAGACCGTGTTCTCATCGACCTTGTCGGTACCTTCGCCAGGGTTAGGAGGTGTGAAGTGGTAGGTAAAGAGCGGGTCATCCTCGTGGATGGACTTGACGCCGATGGATAGGGCTGAGGTGTTGAACTTTGAGGTGATCTGTTCTTCGAGACCGGCCTTGAGCTTTGTGGCTGCAGTTTGAACAAGCTTGCTCTCGCCTGGGGCTTGAGGGGCTGGAAAGACGGCGCCTAGAGGAGGGCATGCTTTGGCTTCGACGAGAGACAGAGCGCCGACGGCCACAACTGCCACCAGCTTTGAGAAGGAAGGCATTCTGATGTTACAAAGAGTCAGGAAAAGGAAATACTATAACTGATGAGAAGAAAAGAAGCGAGTGATGGTGAGTGATGGAGGATGAGGATGAAGGGTTCGTTATTTCCGTGTTGAAGCTCCGAGTTATATACACAGATAGAAGCTCATACCATCACCATCAAGTTAAAGGGATCGTCAACAAGAAGCGCCCAAAGCTAGACCACGACTCGCTCATCCATGCCAGCCAAGTCCGACAACCCGACCAAGCCTCCACTCTCATTTGAAGATCCTCACAACATCCAGTAAACGTGAAGTTGAAGGCGTCGACTACACGTTTGACCATCACCATCTAATCTCGGACCTGTAGTGCGAGCCTATCCCGTGGAGCCGATGCCACATCGAGGCTCAGACTCGGGAACATGAAGGGAAGAGCCGCGCGGGGTGCGACGGCAGAGTCCGAGATGTTTAAGTCCGAGGTCGAGTCCGAGCGGACCAATAAGACGAGGACGGCAAGGGTTGGCGATAGCTTCCGTGTGGAGCAGCCTCAACGGTCAGGTCTTGTAAGGCTGAGACGTTTTTACGCTTACCAAGGCATTGGAAGATGCAGGAACTTTGGTCTGACTGCATTGACGAAACCGGTTGTTGGTGTTCCTTTCATTAGAGTTTTGCTTGTTTCTCGTGCAGAATGTGAGCCCTGTTCCAAGCTTGGAATGTCAATTTCTTGGCGTTGTGTTGGTGGTGGTAGCTGACATGAGGCCATTCACTGTTATTTTATCTTTATGCTTCTCAATATCTTCAATATTCCTTTGTAGTAAGTACTGGATTGTCAATCACTTCACCACCCGTTGCTATCAATGCTAACTCCAGCTGAAGGACATCAGCTCAGAACTTACCCTAATCATCGACACAGCCAGAAACCAAAAAGAACCTCAAAATAAACCGAATTAGACATGAAACAAGAGACACTAAACAAGCTTCTCACCATACCCCAGCGGCTTGTAGGGCTCCATCAATGACACCTCATCGTGGCTGCGTCTCACAGCCCCAGCCTTAGACGCGAACATCTTGACAGCGCCTCTCCGCGGGGCGGGCTGTGCTTAATTCCAGGGGTCCCTGGTAAGCATCAAGGCGGGCACGGTAGAAGGATCGGCCCCTGGTGATGACAGCAATAAACAATCCCCATCGCCCGCCCTCTTTTCCCCTCATTGACCGGCTCGGACTCTGAACCTCGGACTTCTTGTTCTTGCCTTAATATTTTTGCTAGTCTTGGCTCTTCTTTGTTGTTAGCCGACATGATCTCGCTCCCGTCTCAGACAAGTCCAAAGCCATCGGGACGCAAGGGGAGTAAAAAGGTCCGGACTGGCTGCATAACCTGCAAGTCCGTCTCCTCTCATCTCGTTACTCCTTTGAACCTCCCATTGACATTGACCTAGAATTCGAAAAGTCAAGTGCGACGAAGCAAAGCCTCATTGTCTACGATGCATCAAAACAGGTCGCAAATGCGATGGCTATCGCCAGTCGCCAAACTCTTCCCCAGAGCCTCTATCGCTGAGTCCATCACCCGGCTTTGGGTCTCCGGCTGAGACGCGCGCTTTTGATTACTACCGCTCGCGTACTTCCAAGATCTTGTCTGGGCCGTTTGATACGGGCTTCTGGGGCGGGTTGGTCATCAAGATGAGCGCATCGGAGCCAGCCGTGCGCCACGCGATATTGGCTATCAGCAGTCTTCATGAGGCTGTTGAGTCTAGAAGCAGAGCAGGACACAAGCTTGATACGCGATTTGCGTTTCGAGAGTATGGAAATGCTATCACGTCGTTGCGCAATTGGGCTCAACGCGATGAACCCTCAGCTATTCCACTCCTCGTCTGCATCCTCTTCATCTGCGTCGAGTTCCTGGCCGATCGCGACTCGGCTGCTCAGATGCACATCTGCCAGGGTCGAAAGATCCTCTCAGGTCTAGGCGACGGACACTCTTCGACAATGGAGATGGTGAAGCGCTCACTCGTACCGATCTACACGCGTCTGAGTCTCTCGAGCTTCCTCTTTGGCAGTCGTCCGGCCGCTATCCCAAACCACTTGAGAGCCTGGGCCGAGGTGCCCGCCGTGTTTGCGACGATTGAAGAGGCTCGGTACGGTTTGTATCTGATACTGGATGAGGGGTTGCAGTTTGGCACAAGAGCGCATGCCCTTGCCTTTGATCCTAATTGCGATCCTCTAGTGATGCAGCAGCTCCAGAGCGAACAGCAACGGCTCTTGTCACAAGTCAGTCGGTGGTACGCCGCCTTTACCGTCCTCATCTCGATGAGTCCGCAGTCTCCAGCTTTGGAAAACCAGTTGAACATTCTCCGAATGTATCACCAGGCAAGCCTGGTCTGGATATCCACATCTTTGCAGACATCCGAGCTTGCATTCGACGCGCATCTCCCGGCATTCGCATCCATCATCTCTCTCGCATCTTCCGTCATTGGTTCTATTCCCACAAACTCCAAGCTGGAGCCCTTCACATTTGAGACGGAACTCGTCGCTCCCGTGTACTGGACTGCGACCAAATGTCGTCACCCCTTGCTGCGGCGAGCAGCCCTCAAGCTCCTAACTCGAGAGCAGATGCGGAACAGGCGGGAGAACCTCTGGCACGTCCGCGAGACGGCTGTGATTGCTGCTCGCATCATTGAGTTTGAAGAGTCCGACATCCAGGATCCCCTGGATCTCACATTAGGCGCCATGTCCACCAATCTAGAATCTTCAAGCCAGGGCTCTGCCGAGTCTGGGTCTTTCGACATCCACACCTGCAGCGCCAGGAAGATCAAGATTGACGTGTCGAGCCCTCCCACTCTCCCTGCACTACCGCCGACCTTTACCGATCCAACACCAGCAGAAAGTGTCGCAGGCAACACGCCTGGGAGCGGCGCGTCAAGCATGTCCTCACCAAGTAACATATCCGAGCCCATGTCGCCGATAACAGCCGCCCTCGAGGGTATTCAGCAGCTCGATACCGCCGCTCTCAAGTCGGCGAGTCTAGAGTCGCCGTTTGGAGTCCCTGAGCACCGGCGGATCAAGAATGCCATCATCGGGGTGGCTGAGGATGGAGGGATTTGGACGACTTTCTTTCAGGATCCTGAGCCGGGGCAGACGCAGTGGAAAGTTACGAGGGAGTTTTTGAGATGCTGAAGAGCGTGATGGAATTTTAAGGAAGCGAGGAGTTGGTATTGGTGATTGTCAACTGGGAATGATGGTTCTTTAGAGATGATGATGGTTTCATGATTGAGCATTAGAGGTGTAGGAAATAGTGCTGATGATATAAATGACATGCACGACATTACCGATTAGACCTTGACGCGTCACATGCTAAAAATGACATGTTTTCCTCCTTGTTTGTACCCCATGCACATTGACGAGGTCTCACAGTGGGTGATCGCCGCTGCTTGTCTTGCTTCGCTTGCTACCCTAGGTACATCATGAGAGGAACTAGAATGATGGATCAACCGCAATAAACGCCGTGTTACAAGGACTCCGGGATGTCAGAAGCGAGAAATAATATTAAAATTACCATTTTAAAAGTGATTTTCAAGTTTGGTGGGCTTATTTGTATCAAACATAGTTGACTTTCATCTAACATTACCTGGTTGCCAAACCTGACTTGCTTGATGACTGGTGTAAGCGAACGCGGCATCACGTTGTCTCGGACATGGAACCATCGATTGGTATCCCTAAACTGCAGGCTGGGCAGACTTCGTATACGTCGAGGTAGGCATGAAAGCATTATAGATATGTTTCCAACATCAAAGGGGTATCAGTTTTCATTGTGCTAGCTATCATCATCATGTTCAACCTCTGGCCGCCTCTGCCACCAGCTTTCTCCGTTTATTCCGCTCATCCTGTTCAGCCAGGACCTTGGCCGTCAATGAGGCTGCAAACGAGTTGTTGATGCCGCTGATCCTGGAGTCCTCCTTCTTTCCCGATTTGCCGTTCTCCTTGCCCGCGGCTTTGGCCTCTTCCTCCTTTACATCATCGCCCTTGCGTTTCTTCTTCTTTTCTGACTTGTCCTTCTTCAATGTGTGTGTCAACCCTTGGCCCTTGAGCTTTTCCATTCGCTTCTCTAGTCGCTCGACATCCGTCTCTGTGGTTGCCAAGATCGTAATGATGTTGTCTTCGCTGAACTCCACACCACACTCCGGACACGCCTTTTCTTGAATCTCTTTCATTGCCACGTCGGCGAATACGTGCCCGCAAGGAACTAGGTAGACAGACTTGACGGCAGGACCCAGCTCCTTCATCGAAATGGGGCACACCCACTTGCCGCCGTTCTTGGACACCTTCAGCTTCGCCACATCTCGCAGAGACTTGATTCCTAAACTTGAGGGCGTGACATCGCTCGGATCATCTGACGGCATCAAGCCTTTTAGGATCGCTTCATAGTTGTAAAGGCGCCCGCGCCAGTCCGAGACGACGATGTCGATGTCGAGGGGTTCGCCACTGAGCGCGCAGTGAGCCCATGCATGAGCAAGCGATTCGAGCGCGGTGGCTTTCAGTTCGGAAACGGTCGGGGCACGCGCTGCATTCTTGACAAGCTCGCGACGCTTGGGGATCGAGCCGCCGTCGTTACCCATGGTTGTTGATTGAGGGGATTCGATCGAGAGGCGCAGGCTGTGCGACAGGGGTGATGAGAGTTTGAAGATGCGGTAAGAGAGGATTGAAGTCGCGTGGTCAGGTAAACGGGAACACCAAGATGCGGATAGAATGGATGAACGGTGCGTGGGATAGAAGATAGGCGAATAGTTGCGAGAGCGGAACATACAACCAAGGATCCTACCAGGTTGAGGCGATTCCTAATTCCTAAGATTTGGGGCTTATCGATAAGCCTTAACGCCTTTGTATCTGGTCCGTGTTGAAAGCGGTCTGCACTGTATGGCTTGCGCTTATTGGTGACGTAAAGTGAAAGATGCCCGCAATTGGCACTGTGCCAGCACCTCGGCACCGCTCCACGGTTGGCCCGCTAATTCCAAACCTCAGGTCAATCTAATGCCCTCCGCCTGACCCAAGCTACCAACCTCAACTTCCCCGTCAGCAACAACAAAGCGATGCGCCTGTGAAGGACGTTCGCTGAGCTGGTGCCTGCTTGAGGGCGGCGTTCATTAAATTATATACACATCAGAGCATCTTTTCTCGTCCTCTCGTTATCCGCGTTCCCCAAAAGCAGACGACACGTACTCGGCTGCGCGCTCCTCGTTGGACTCGAAGCTTGATCTCCAACACCTCCCCGCCCGACCTCGACCTTTGCCCGACCACGCGATCGCCCGCCTTCCGGGGCCTCCCTATCCCAGTACATGCGACGTTGATCGATCGAATCCGAGTGCCATACGGGCAACATGGCACAAGCACAGCAGGTCGCTTTAGAGCGGCTTGAATACATCACTCGTGGCCTTCGTTCGAGGTAGGCTTTGAGTGGCTGCTAGCTGCACCTGATGAATCATGGATGCTAATTCTACAGCAGGAGCGGCGACGATGTGCGCAAGCGGTCTGCGATACAGCTTCGCGAGCTCGTAGTTGTCTGCCATCGAGGTACGAGATCGGACGAAACCCCAGACCCGAGCTGCTGCTAACCTCCCCTCAGACCTGAGCCCCGAGCAATTCATCGCCTTCTACAATGCCGTTAACAACAAGATTACGCATCTCATCACACATGGCAACGACTCTTCCGAACGCCTGGGCGGCATCTACGCTCTCGATGCGCTCATCGATTTCGAGGGCGTTGATATCTCCGCTAAATATACGCGTTTCACACAGAACCTGAAAACGATCCTCCGAGGAAAAGACATCAATCCGATGCAACCTGCCGCGATCGCCCTGGGAAAGCTTTGTCGGCCTGGTGGTTCCTTGATATCTGAGTTGGTGGACTCGGAGGTTAACACAGCGCTCGAATGGCTCCAGAACGACCGTGTGGAGGAGCGACGATATAGTGCGGTGCTTGTTCTCCGAGAACTCGCTCGCAGCGCGCCGACTTTGATGTATCAATACATCCCGACGATCTTCGACTGGATTTGGGTTGGACTTAGAGATTCCAGACAGCTCATCCGTGCGACGTCGGCAGAGACAGTTAGCGCCTGCTTCCGAATCCTCCGCGAGCGAGACCAAGAGATGAAGCAGTTGTGGATGAGCAAGATTTACAATGAATCGAAGCAAGGACTCAAGGTTAACACTGTCGAGTCCGTCCACGGTTCGCTGCTCGTCCTGAAGGAGCTCCTCGAACAGGGAGCCATGTACATGCAGGAGCACTACCAGCAGGCTTGTGACATTGTTTTCAAGCACAAGGATCATCGAGACCCGACCATCAGAAAGACCGTGGTGCTTCTGATCCCCGATCTGGCCAGCTATTCCCCCGCTGACTTTGCCCACACATGGCTGCACAAGTTCATGGTCTACTTGTCTGGCATGCTTAAGAAGGACAAAGAGCGTAATGACGCTTTCCTTGCCATCGGTAACATCGCCAACTCGGTCAAAAGCGCAATCGCTCCCTATCTCGATGGCGTGCTCATCTACGTGCGCGAAGGCCTTAGCATTCAGTCTCGTAAGAGAGGCTCAGTGGACCCCGTCTTTGACTGCATCAGCCGACTTGCCGTGGCTGTCGGCCAGACATTGAGCAAGTACATGGAAGCACTGCTGGACCCCATCTTTGCGTGTGACCTCACTCCCAAGCTCACTCAGGCCCTTGTCGACATGGCCTTTTATATCCCACCCGTCAAGCCGACAATTCAGGAGAGACTACTTGACATGCTCAGCGTAGTTCTGTGTGGCGAACCTTTCAAGCCTCTTGGCGCACCACAGCCAAACACACTTAACTCGGTGCCGATTATCCCCAAGGACGCCAAGGACCCCCTGGCTTATGAGCACCGGAGGGCCGAGGTGAAGCTAGCGCTTAACACTCTCGGAAGCTTCGACTTCTCCGGTCATGTACTGAACGAGTTCGTGCGTGACGTGGCGATCAAGTACGTGGAGGATGAGGACCCGGAAATCCGCGAAGCTGCGGCCTTGACCTGCTGCCAGCTTTATGTCCGTGACCCCATTGTCAACCAGACCAGCTACCATGCGCTCCAGGTTGTCGGCGATGTCATTGAGAAGCTCTTGACCGTCGGAGTCTCGGACCCAGAACCTAACATCAGACGCACCGTCCTGGCGGCTCTCGACGAGCGATTTGACCGACACCTGGCCAAGGCGGAAAACATTCGAATCCTCTTCTTCGCCTTGAACGACGAAGTCTTTTCGATCCGAGAAGTTGCCATCTCTATTATTGGTCGCCTGGCTAGATACAACCCAGCATATGTCATTCCTTCGCTGCGCAAGACCCTCATTCAGATGCTCACTGAGCTTGAGTTCTCCGACGTCGCCCGTAGCAAAGAAGAGAGTGCCAAGCTTCTGAGTCTCTTGGTCCAGAATGCACAGTCCCTGATCAAGCCATACGTCGAGCCCATGATTTCAGTTCTGCTTCCTAAGGCGAATGACTCTAACCCTTCAGTCGCGGCCACCATTCTCAAGGCGATTGGTGAGCTTGCAACTGTGGGTGGCGAGGATATGCTGCCATACAAGGACCGTCTGATGCCGCTCATCATTGATGCGCTGCAGGACCAGAGCTCTAACTCGAAGCGAGAAGCCGCTTTGCATGCCCTGGGACAGTTGGCCAGCAACTCGGGTTATGTCATTGAGCCCTACCTCGAATACCCACAGCTCTTGGAGATTCTTCAGAGCATTATCCGAACCGAGGGACAACGAGCGCCATTGCGGCAGGAGACCATCAAACTGATGGGTATCCTGGGTGCCCTCGACCCTTACAAGCATCAGGTACGTTCTCTAAGCACTTCGCCCAGGAACTAGATACTAACCGAGTTAACAGGTCGAAGAACGAACACCAGATGCCCGACGTCTTGAGTCCAACCAGTTGACAGACATTTCCCTCATGATGACCGGTCTGACCCCATCAAACAAGGAGTATTTCCCAACCGTCGTTATCAACGCCCTTCTGCAAATCCTCAAAGATCCATCTCTGGTCCAGCACCATGCAGCTGTGATCGAAGCAATTATGAACATCTTTCGCACCCTGGGACTGGAGTGTGTGTCGTTTCTTGATAGAATCATACCGGCCTTCCTCCATGTCATCAGGTCAGCAACCTCCACAAGATTGGAGTCCTACTTCAACCAGTTGGCAACTCTCGTCAGCATTGTCCGACAGCATATCAGAAATTATCTCCCGGACATTGTCGAGATCTTGCAAGAATACTGGCACACGTCGCCATCACTTCAGACTACTATCATGTCTCTTGTCGAGGCCATCTCAAGGTCTCTTGAGGGAGAGTTCAAGATTTACCTGGCCAGTCTTCTTCCGCTGATGCTTGGTGTTCTTGACAAGGACACCTCTGCTAAGCGTACCCCATCGGAGAGGGTAATGCATGCTTTCCTGGTGTTCGGTGCGAGTGCCGAGGAGTACATGCATCTCATCATTCCTGTGATTGTCCGCACGTTCGAGAAGCAGGGCCAGCCCACCTTCATTCGAAAGCAGGCTATCGACACAATTGGAAAGATCTCACGCCAAGTCAACCTCAACGACTACGCTGCAAAGATCATCCACCCCTTGACACGTGTGTTGGATATGGGAGAGCCTCAGCTGCGACTGGCTGCTCTGGATACCCTCTGCGCCCTCATCCAGCAGCTGGGCAAGGATTACCTTCACTTTATGGGTACCGTCAACAAGACTATCAACCAGCATCAGATCCAACACCCCAACTACGAGCTGTTTGTCAGCAAGCTCCAGAAGGGCGAGGTTCTGCCTCAGGATCTGAGCTCTGCCGACCGATTTGCCGATGGATCGGAGGAGCCCACCTTTGCTGACCAAGGAACGAAGAAGCTGGAGATGAACGCCATTCATCTCAAGGCTGCTTGGGACACTAAGGGCAAGTCGACCAAGGAAGATTGGCAAGAATGGCTGCGACGGTTCAGCACAACTCTGCTGACTGAATCCCCGAACCACGCTCTGCGAGCCTGCGCTAGCCTCGCAAGTGTTTACCTGCCTCTGGCACGAGAACTGTTCAACTCGGCGTTTGTGTCATGCTGGAGCGAGCTGTACGAACAGTTCCAGGACGAGCTCATCCAGAACATCGAAAGCGCCATCAAGTCAGAGAACGTCCCACCTGATCTGCTTGGACTTCTGCTCAACCTTGCCGAGTTTATGGAGCATGACGACAAGGCTTTGCCGATTGACATTCGAGTGCTGGGTAGGGAGGCTGCTCGCTGTCACGCCTATGCAAAGGCCTTGCACTACAAGGAACTGGAGTTCCTTCAGGACCAGAGCAGTGGCGCTGTCGAGGCCCTGATCGTTATCAACAATCAGCTTCAGCAGTCTGATGCTGCTATCGGTATTCTCCGCAAAGCTCAATTGTATAAGGAAGGCATTCAGCTGCGGGAGACATGGTTCGAGAAGTTGGAGCGTTGGGAGGAAGCACTGGCTTTCTACAACAAGCGAGAGTCGGAGGTGCCTGAAGACCAGGCGATTCCTGTCGACATTGTCATGGGTAAGATGCGTTGTTTGCACGCCCTGGGCGAGTGGGAAGCGCTGGCTACTTTGACTGGCAGCACCTGGGCCAACTCGACGCCCGAGGTCCAGAGGATGATAGCACCCCTCGCCACGGCTGCCGCATGGGGTCTGAATAAGTGGGACTCGATGGACAACTATCTCTCCTCGCTCAAGAGGTACTCGCCTGACCGATCATTCTTTGGAGCGATCTTGGCTCTCCACCGCAACCAGTTCCGCGAGGCCATCGCCTGCGTGCAGCAAGCCCGAGAAGGACTGGACACCGAGCTGAGCGCGTTGGTTAGCGAGTCGTACAACCGAGCGTACCAGGTTGTGGTCCGAGTCCAGATGCTCGCTGAGCTGGAGGAGCTCATCGTCTACAAGCAATGTGACGAGAAGAAGCAGGCAATCATGAGGCGAACCTGGGAGACTCGACTGAAGGGTTGCCAGAGGAACGTCGAGGTTTGGCAGCGCATGCTGCGACTGCGTGCTATAGTGATTGCACCGTCGGAGAACATGCACATGTGGATCAAGTTTGCCAACCTTTGCCGCAAATCTGGCAGAATGGGACTGGCCGAGAAGTCACTCAAGCAACTCATTGGCAGCGACGCTCCCCTAGAGTCTATGATCCCCTACTGGAACGAGAGGCCGACGGCACCCGGGCCTAGGAACACGGCGGCGCAAGTCATCTACGCTGTGCTCAAGTACCAGTGGGAGCTCGGACAGCAGCCCGGTTATAAGTTGTCTGGTACCGCTGAGAAGACTCTGTACTGCTTGCGCAAGTTTACCAACGATGCCGCCCATCGCCTGGATATCGCTAGGGCCCATCTCAGTGCTCAGACTGGCGGCGATATGGGTATGGCCACTGAGTACGGCTTCCAGAACCAGATGGACCCTTCCCTCATGAGCCCGCAGACTCAACGCGCCTTGTATGACCAGACGGTGCTGCTGGCCAAGTGCTACCTCAGGCAGGGCGAGTGGCTGATTGCTCTCAACAAGGACGACTGGCAATACACTCAGGTCCAGGACATTCTTACCTCTTACTCGCAAGCGACAAAGTACAACCCCCGATGGTACAAGGCCTGGCATGCTTGGGCATTGGCCAACTTTGAGATTGTCCAGGCGCTGTCAGCGAGAAACGAAGGCCACTTGTCGAGGACGGATCAGGCCATGGTGATAGAACACGTTGTCCCGGCCGTCAAGGGCTTCTTCAAGTCGATTGCCCTGTCAGCGGGAAGCTCGCTACAGGATACCCTCCGGTTGCTCACGCTCTGGTTCACACATGGAGGCAGTGCTGATGTCAACGCGGCCGTGACAGAAGGCTTTGCCAACGTCAGCGTCGACACATGGCTGGAGGTCATTCCTCAGCTCATTGCCAGAATCAACCAGCCTAACAAGCGCGTCCAGCAGTCCGTTCATAATCTGCTCGCTGATGTCGGACGAGCTCACCCTCAGGCTCTGGTGTACCCTCTGACCGTGGCTATGAAGTCGTGGCAGAATACCCGTAGATCGCGCTCTGCCGCCCAGATTATGGACAGCATGCGACAGCATAGCGCGAATCTGGTTGCCCAGGCTGACACGGTCAGTCACGAGCTGATCCGTGTGGCTGTCTTGTGGCATGAGCTCTGGCACGAGGGACTGGAAGAAGCATCTCGACTGTACTTTGGCGATCACAACATTGAAGGGATGTTTGCGACTCTTGAGCCACTGCACGAGCTTCTCGAACGAGGACCCGAGACCCTTCGAGAGATATCTTTTGCCCAGGCCTTTGGCCGGGATCTGAAGGAGGCTCAAGATTGGTGCCGACAATACGAGACAAGCCAGGATGTCAACGATCTCAACCAAGCCTGGGACCTGTACTATCAGGTTTTCCGCAGGATCAGCAGACAGCTACCTCAGGTTACGACCCTGGAGTTGACTTATTGCTCACCCAAGCTGCTTAACGCCAAGAACCTTGATCTGGCTGTCCCCGGAACGTACAAGAGCGGACAGCCGATCGTGAGGATAATGTCCTTCGAGACGACGTTTAGCGTTATCAACTCTAAGCAGCGGCCGCGGAAGCTCAACATCAACGGCAGCGATGGCAAGTCATCGTCCTTCCTGCTGAAGGGCCATGAAGATATTCGCCAGGACGAACGAGTTATGCAGCTGTTCGGCCTGTGCAACACCCTCCTGGCCCACGACTCAGAGTGCTACAAGCGCCACCTCAACATCCAGCGGTATCCGGCCATCCCGCTGTCGCAGAATAGTGGTCTGCTGGGCTGGGTTCCCAACAGCGATACTCTCCATGTGCTGATTAGGGAATACCGCGAGAGTCGCAAGATCCTGCTCAACATTGAGCATCGCATTATGCTCCAGATGGCGCCCGATTACGACAACCTGACCTTGATGCAGAAAGTCGAGGTCTTTGGTTATGCGCTTGACAACACAACGGGCCAAGATCTGTACCGTGTGCTGTGGCTCAAGTCCAAGTCGTCTGAGGCCTGGCTTGAGAGAAGAACAAACTACACACGCTCGCTGGGTGTCATGTCTATGGTGGGCTATATCCTGGGTCTGGGAGATCGTCATCCTTCCAACCTGATGCTCGACCGAGTCACCGGCAAGATCATCCACATTGATTTCGGTGACTGTTTCGAGGTTGCCATGAAGCGAGAGAAATACCCCGAGCGGGTTCCCTTCCGACTGACTCGCATGCTCACGTATGCGATGGAGGTCAGCAACATTGAGGGTAGCTTCAGGATTACATGCGAGAATGTAATGAGGGTGTTGAGAGACAACAAGGAGAGTGTCATGGCTGTTCTTGAAGCGGTGAGTTGCCTTGATTCTTGTGATATGATGTGATACTAACAGGTGATAGTTCATCCATGACCCCCTTCTTACCTGGCGATTGACCAACGCTGCCTCGCCAGCAGGCCCCAACTTCCGTTCTGATAGAGACGCACCGATCCCTGGCGCAGGAGGAGCCCGAGCTAGACGCCAGTCCATCCTCGACAGCGACGTGGCCCCCTCTGAACTCATCAACGCGGCTGAGCCCTCTGCACCACCATCACGAAGCCGAGCCAGGACCAACAGCTCAGCTGCGCAGGACGGCAACCCCATGGTTAACGGCGCCCAGGAGGTGGAGAGCCAGAACGCACGGGCAGTCGAGGTGCTGGACCGCGTGGCGCAGAAACTCACGGGTCGGGACTTCAAGAACAATGAAGAGCTCGACGTGATCAACCAGGTCAACAAGCTCATCATGGAGGCAACCAAACTGGAGAATCTGTGCCAGCACTATATCGGATGGTGCAGCTTCTGGTAGATGGGGGCCGTCTCTGTGTGGATCTGAGATACCCCCTTGTTTTGTAGATGTGTTTAGAGGAGTTGGGAGGGCTTTGATGATTGATATCAGGGATTGATTCATTATGCGAATGTGAAAGGGGGGAAGGGAATTGACTCTTTTTGCGTGTGGAGATGTAATTGATGTACGAGCGAGTAGCATGTGTTATACAGTCACGACTTGGCTGTCTTGTACAGTCACTCAAGCGATGGGTGCCGGTGATTAGTTTACTCTATCAGCGTGTAGTTATAGGTCAAGTCAAGTCAAAGTCTTGTTTTATATGCGATAGCAGGCATAGTATTTACCTTGATCCATCTCCTTATAGCTCATCCTTTCCTCGAAAGGCCTGCCTCGCAGCGACCTCCTGAAAGTCACACGCAGCTGGCGTTCCAACCTCCATCTTGTAGACGCACTTTTCCGCCTCGCTGACCCTCCAGAGCTCCTCGGTCTCTGAGCAGCCCAGCCACACGTCGGTCCGCCTCTTGGGACCGTTCCAGCACTGCTGTCCGTCCTCGTACCGGAGAACAATGCGCTCGCCCTTGCCGAGGCTCTTTCCGTCGAGACGCTCCTCGTCGTCGGCGATGTCGCGGTCGACGCGGTTGAAGAAACCCATGGAGCTGTGGCCGTGTCCCTTCTTTGACTTTTGCATCGTCTTGTCGAGCCAGCAGTGCTCGTACGTGTACTCTCCCGCGTCGAGGCTGATGCACTTGCCCTTGAGGGCGCGGAAGATTCCTTCGGGGCCGTAATCCTTGTCGAGGTCTGCCTGCTCCGACTCCAGGGACTTGGCCTTCTTCTCGAGGTCTCGGTCTGCGGCTGCGAGGGCCTCGCGGGCGGCGCGAACGAGGGTGGATTCTTGGCCTGGGGCTGTGTTGTCGGCGAGGAGGCCGTTTGTGACGAGCCAGACGCGGAGGGAGTCGAGGGTGCCGTGGAGGAGAGAGCGGGCGAAGGATGGGAGGTAGGCTTCGAAGTTATAGACTGGACATGTTAGTGATAGCTTGTAGAAAGGGGTTGAGTAACTTACTGATGTCGGTGTCGCTGCCGTCACCCTCTTCAAACTCCTTCCAGTTAACGCCATTACTCTCGCTGTCCTCTCTGAGGACACTCAAGAGATCAGCGTCATTAACGTCTTGCCTCTGACCCTTCTCAGACTCAACACGGGCCGAGTAGTCCTCAAAAGACCTAATGGCAGACTTGACGCCCTCATCGTTGAAGTTGGGGTTATACTCGGACTTGAACTTTGTCAGAAGCTCCTCCAGCTCACCGACACGGTCCTTGAGCGCGTCGCGCTGGTCGACGACGCTGTTGAGTGTATCCCTGAGCTCGTTGACGCGTGCCTTGGCCAATCCGACGAGAACACCCAGCTTTCCACCGCTGCCCTCGCCGCGGACGACCTTGCCCTTTTCCTCCTGCTCGACCTCGCGGTGTTTCTTGGCTAGCTCTTCTCTCTTGGCCTCGAGGTTGGCAATCTCCTTCTTGAGGTCGACGACTTTAGCTTCGACCTGTTGACGGAGAGATTGAGCTTCCTTGACGAGAACGTCTCGTTGCTTGGATGCCTTTTCCATGTTCTTTCGCTTCTCTTCTTCTAACCTCCTGTATTCCTTTCCAATCTCGGCACATCGGTTCTCACACTTGACACCGCCTACACCACTATACTCCTCAGTGCCATCACAGCAGATATCGTAATCGCATACGCCATCATTGACGTAACTGAACGGCACGTACATGCCAATGTGACCCTCATTGGCACACCAGAAGCCAGGAAGAGCATTGGTGGTGTTGGTCGTGCCGGAGGTAGAACCGGCAAGGGGCTGCTCGGGGGAGAGAGGATCGATGTTGGCGCAGGCGGCGGTGCCAGGTTCGTCGGAGCCGTCGGGGCAATCGCACGAGTTATCGTTGATCTGGCTCAAGCTCAGCTTGATGGCGGCGTTTGTGATGCAAGAGAAGGACTCCTTGCCGTCGTAGTGAGCGGCGACTGTTTGTAGGTGTTAGCTCAAGCTTGGGGATAGCTTCAGGAGGAGAGCATACATTCAGGGCCTACACCTCTTGGCAGACTGCCAGCAGCGGCCAATGTAAAGGCGTAGATAGCGCTCAGCAGCGCCACAGAGCTTGGGTGCTGCATTTTGTACGTGTCGAGGCTCTAAAGGTTCAAATATCGAAGCTCTCGCTCTCGTTGAGAGTTGGAGTTGGACAGGTCAGCCAGAAGGAGACGAGACGGGACCGACAAGGGAGAGGTACCCACTGAAACTAAACTGTAGGGGACTTGACACCCCCTGGGCGGTAAATGTTCGGCGGGCGCCTGATGGACCCACTGGAGGGGTGAGGGCACTAAAAGGTGGGGGATAAGAAAGAAAAAATGTTGCCCCTCCAAAGAAAACATCAAGAGTCACCAACTGAGAATATCGACGTTATTCGTCTTCTCTGATACAGATTATACAACATGGCTCCTACGGATCAAGAGGCCATCAAGGCCCTCAGTACCCTCGTCGAAACAGCAACAACCCTCCTCAAACAGCTCCAGTCCGTCCTCACCGAGATCCAACGAAACCCATCCTCGTCCACGTCAGATTCCAACGCCAAAGATATCGATGCCCTAGCTCTCGCCCGCGACTCGTCTTCCCTCATTCGAGCCCACGGAACAAAGATTTCACTTCTCGTCATCAACGAACCCTTTACACCGAGCGCTGTTGCCACCGTTGTCCGAGAACTCGTCAAGGGTCCTATCCCCGGATTGGCCAGTGCCGCGCAAGCTTGCGAGACGAAGCTTTACACGGCTGTTGTGCGGAAGGAGCTTGCTTATAGAGCGCAAAAGGTTCTAGCTGAGCTAGAGAAGCTGCTGCAGAAGGTTCCTAATGATGGCAAGGTTCTCTCTGGTGGAAACAGGGATGGCGGAAAGGGCAGTCTTGCTCTGACGGGTATGCTGTGGTCAGCTTGCGATGATGTTATTGGCTTGGCTACCATGGGCGTGGGAGGTTTCTTTGTCAAGAAGGCCGAGCAATGGAGAGACACACTCAAGGATGTCATGGAGGAGATGAAGGAATGGGGAGACGAAGAACCCGACGACGACGAAGACGAAGATGAAGTGGACGACCTGGCAGATCAACTCGGCGACGCCTCCATCTCTAAGCAAGACATGCTCGACGACTTGATGAACTCGGGAGGAACAATCCCCAAGTCAGACCCTGACAAGATCCGCCCTCGTCTCGACTCAACTCTCAAACGTCTCCGAATGGTTGTCCTCCTCTACCAAGCCATCTCCAAGCGCCGCTTCAAGAAACTCCCCAAGGATACCACCAAATCCGACATGCCCCAGCGACTAGACAAGACGGCCAATGTGCTAGAAGGGCTACCGGATCAGTTTGGTGATTTGGCTGGTGCATTTTATGATCTTGACCCTGAGGAGATTGATAGGCTTATGGAGGAGTGCTTTGAGAGTGCTGCTGGGGTTGGTGAGGTTCTTAAACTAGGGTGGCAGGGTGAGAAGGACGAGTTTACGGAGTGGATAGAAAAGTTTCAGGTCGAAGTCAAGAAGACATGATGTCTTTTTGTCTAAAAAATACAAAGACTATCAAGATGATACAGTCTCACGAAAGTATACATGCCAGCTTCAAACCAGGCAAAGAATCTACAATCCAATAGCCAAGGCATTAAAGTTGACATAGCCCGTCGACGGCAGATTAGCAGTAATAGCACCTCCGACGACACTTCGACCTCCCATCTCAAGCTTAACTTCTCCAAGGCTGCCATCAAAGGGGACTTCAAAGTAGCTCGCCCTAGTACCGGTGCCGTTGGCGATGAACCTCTCCTCTCGAGTGTCTCCGATCTTGATGAGGACTTCTTCTTCGCCGGTTGTGATGGCTACGACGCTGACGACGTCTTTGGCGCCGACACTTGCGCTCTCGGAACCACCTTGGCCCCAGACTGTGCCTCCATCAGAGCCAAGGGTAGCAGATGTGGTTCTATACCAAGCAACAGCCGTCTCTCCATCAGGAAGAGGCACATCAGGAGTCCCAGCCTTGTACGCCTGAATAAAATAAGGCAACACAGACCTCAGGGCAGAATGTTCATACCCATCAACATAAACCTCTGCACCACCAACAATCTGGCTAGGCACAATGTCCCCAATGTAGCTCGACTCGCTGAAATCGTTCCAAGTAATGATCTCGATGGAATCGGGGAGAACGTCGAGGACTTGAAGCCAGCGGTCGTACCAGAGGGATTCGCTGGATGAGTACCAGTTCTTGCCCCATTCCGCGAGGTCTTACACTTTGTTAATGAGGGTTTGGTGGTTGAAGGAGGGGGAGATACTTACTGACGTAGAATGAAGGGCTTACTCCCATCATGAAGGGCTTTTCCCCGAGGACAGACTTGTATAGCTTGTCTTCGTCAGCTGTCATCTTTGTTTCTCCAGCCTTAGGCCAAGCATTCCACGAAACTGCACTCATTAGCATAGGCCCAACCCCCTTTCAACAAGACACTTACAAGCTCCATCAACAATGCTCAACTTATCCCTCAGCCCATCAGGTCCAATACTACTCCAATCCGGCACCAAAAAGATGCCCCCAGTCTGCTGCCTAACACCCTCCCACTGATCCGCCCACCCAGTCCCCTCAAAAGTACTAACAAGCGGCCTCCCATCCCTCTTAATCTGCGCCCCCGAGTCCTTGAACTGATTAATCAGATCAACAACAGCAGGAGAATCCCAAGAACTCGTCTGCATGTCAAATGAGAGGAACAGGCCGAACGAGGCGGCTTCGGCGGCTGCGTAGGCTTGGTGGAGCTGGGTCAGGGTCCAGGTGTCTGTGCCGATGTTGAGGGCGAAACCGTCGATTCCCACTGCTTTTGCGTCGGAAATGTCTTTTTGCCATTGCTCGGGGGATTGGCCGTCGGTGAGGCCGACCTGAGTTGTGTGTTAGATGGGAGTTTTGCGAAGGAGGAATATGGTCAAATACCATGTAATGGGCGTAGACTTGGCGAGACATGCTGCGTCGTGCGATACACATGGATAACGGATAGAAGAGTTAAAAGAATCCTGCGTTGAAAAGCAAAGAATGACCAAACAAGAACCATTCAAGAGGCTCTCAACTCTTCTATATCACCTCTCTACTCACAAGGATACCAAATCTCACATCAGCCTTGGCCATCAAGCGGAAACACTCGAATTTCGCTTCATCGTTCCATCTCCTCGCTTGTGAAACATCCCTTCATCTTCGGAGTGTCACAGGGATCACGGACCAATTGCAGCGACCCTTGGCGTAACCCGTACCTTGGCGAACCGGCATAGACAGGATGACATCAGCTGAAGGATTCGAAACGTGGGATTGAAAGTTTTGGAGCCGTGGGATTTGGACGTTCTTCAGGGTTCGTATGTCGTCGTATTGAATGGGTGCATTGATTTGGCCAATCCCACGGGCCCCTTGTGAGGCTGAACTGGTGCGACAAGAATAATAACAACAAGTTGAGAGGATTCGATACAAAATAGGAAGTTGAAGTTACACATGTTGCAATATCGGCCTTGTCCCTACGTAGATCATTAGTCAAGTTAATATCGTCTCCTAATGCATGACACGTTCCATCACCAACTTCACATCAAAAGAATTGTCGCTAAATCAAGTTTTCATGGCACAACTATTACATGCCCGCTACCTGCCCACCCTTGGCATGCCCTTGCTTGTCGTATACAAAATACATACTATTCATCCATCGTTGACTGTCTACTCACCGATTCATCTCTGTACAATCCCGACTCCACTTGTGCTTACTGTCGAATCTCGCCTGGTTGACCGCCTTGTTCGTTTATTGTGCCAGTGTTGCCACTGTTGGGTGTCCAAGCTGCTTGTCCTCTGCCTCGTTATCATTCGTAGGTGCTGGCGTTTCCGGTGTAATGGTCAACGCAGGCGGGCAGAGAGAGCCCGTGTATACCTCCGTCTTGGCAGCTTGCCCACCCTCCTCCACATGCTCTATATCCGCGTCCTCCTTATCATCTTCCTTCACCTGGGATAGTGGTCGTGGGTGTGGAGCTACACCGCTACCGGGAGACTCCGTGTCGTCACCCTCACGCCGAACAGACCCATCCTCGAGATTGGCCCCAACCATCTGAGCCAGGCTGCTAAAGTTGAACATGGGTTCAGCTCCAGCGCTTCCGGCATCGCGATCTCCGTCATCACTGTAGGCGCCAAGGCTCAGTCCACTAGACCGAGGGTTTCCATCGGCGCCTGTATATCCAGGCCCAGAGTAGCTACCAGCAGGGCTGTCCGCCAGAGACGATCCGACCGAGGAAGCGTTGCTCATCTGTCTAAGATGCGAACCCCCTCGGGTAGGTGCTGACGGGAGAGGAAGAGAGCTCGAGGACGACGTCGGTCCGGTGTGAGATTCCTGGGGGCCTCGATCAACTCCTTTACCCTTTCCTGCGTTCTCGTCCTTGGCTCTGGCTTCTGCTGGCGTTTCGGGAGTGCTGGATGCTTGCGATGCCCTCGAGACTGTAGCCTCCATCCTCAAGTTGCTGGCAGTACTATTGCCACGTCGTCGACCCAGGCCCAAAGATAGACTGCTTCCACTTGCACCGCTGGCGCTGCCACCATATGGATGAGCACCAGCCTTCTTGGCTGCTTTCCGTTCTTCTTTCTCTCGCTTCTTTGCCTCCTTTCGTATAGCCTTCTCTTCCTTGCGCTTGCGTTCCTCTTCCGCAGCCAAAGACAGACGAACGGCTTCCATAAACATCATTTCTTCAAGTTCGTCCATCCTATTGCGTCGAGCTCCAGGAACGCTCCTAGATGAGTCCCTAGCACCAGGCTCTGGTCCCTCGGTCGCGTCGATCTGAGAGCCCTCCTGGCTCTGGTTCTGGGCGCTTCCACTGGCATTGTTATTGCTTCCAGTGTTCCTCCTGCTGAAACGTCCAGGCCTCAATATCGATCTTTGCTCATTCCCACCCATAAGAAAAGCGGCGGTGTGAAGCGCGGTTGCGGCAGCGGCTCTACGGGCTTGGTGATTTCTAGCCGATGCCAGCTTTGCCGCCCAGTCAGGCCGTACGCGATCTGTAGTAATGACATTCGGCGCATTCGCAGACAAACTATGTGTGCGCCTGCGGCCGGTTGGCGCCGGCGAGGTTGGGGGAAGTGTACTATTCAATGAGCTCTGCGACGACATGGCCGTGCCGTACGGAAGGTTGCCGTGCATGGTAGAGTAGACAAGGCCTCGGCGGAAGGGGGGAGGATCGTACGTGACGCCAAACTCTGGCTGCTGGCAGTATGGGCACGACGATGGCTCCGAAGTAAGCATCTCCGGGGGGTCGTCGGGTGTAATACCCTGAGTAGGGTCTCTAGCCTCGCCGTTGGGATGATGCTCGGGAAGATGAGGGTCTGCGCGCTTGATCTGTACAAAGCATTCACTGCAGATGGGTTGATCACAGCATCGCGTGTGGTTAAGATAAGGGGGGTAAGAAAGGAAGCAGATGGGACAGTCGTCAGCATCCTTGTACAAAAAGACCTCGATCGGCTGGCCGTTAACAAAGGGATCGTGAGGTAGGGTCACTTCCTTGGGCGATAGATCCGTGGACGAGGCGTTGCGAGATCCCACACTCAGGGCAGCAGCAAGCGCCTTTGCTCGAGGCTTGAACGGAGAGCTCAACTTGTTTGGCCCGGCTGACACAGGGGACGGGAGTCCTGATCCAGCATTAGATCCGCTACGATCTGATGCCACGGAAAGGGTCCGAGGCCCCATGGGCACCATAAGGTTCTGGCTCGAGGCTGATGGGTGCTCCACGGGAGCAGGCGGCTGTGGTATCAGGTCCGGATCGGGAGGCGCATCGGCGGCGGGGATCGGAAGGCCGCGGGCAGCGGCAATCAGCTGGTGTTCAGTCCAGCTAGGAGACCAATCGTTGAGACCTTGCCAAAAGGGCGCAAGCTTTCTCTCAATCTGAATGGTACAGCTGTCAGCATGCTAGCGATCAGCGCAGTAGCGGTAAGAAATACCTGTAGTTGCCTCACGACAGGCTTGCTGAAATCTTCGGTTCCTGTGTAGGTGCCCAATGTGACCAGATAACCTCCATCGACGTGCTCCTCGCGCATACTACGCTCACGTTCCTTTGCTCGCGCAATACGCTCTCTTTCAAGTCTTCTCGCCTCACGTTCCTGCTTGGTCTCGCGACGCTCAAAAGGAACATCCTGTCTTTCGCGGGAGGAACCAGCGCCAATACCAAAGATCTCTGCCCTACTCATGCGTCTTCGTGAAGCTGTCCCCGACTCCCTCATGTTCATGTACTCCCGAACTGAGGGATCTCCAGGCGTTGAATGGCGCCGGCCGGGATCGCCCTCAGGCCGGGCCTCTTTGGTACTCGAGTTACCCATGACGAAGGTTGGGAGGACGGCGGCGGCTGCTCGAGGTTAGCCGGATGGCGCGATTGCGCACACGAGCCGCTGGTCTTTATGCGGCGGTGTTGGGGACCAAGGCGGTGATTGTCGGGCGTCGCTGAGTGTGACAAGAAACAAAGAACCGTCGTCGAATAACGGGGTTGCAAAAATAGATGCGGTGAATCTATTTTGATGGCCAGAGGAGAAGTAGAGTTCTGCCACGAAAGAGTGCACTGAGCGATATGGACAGAAAAGGCCCGTCTCGATCGGCGGCCGGCTGTCCCGCGATGGGTGGAAATGGGGGAGGGGCGTCAGACGACGGGGGTCGTCCCGGAGGGCATTTCGCTTGGGGCGAGAGGCTATCGTAGATGGAGAAGGTGGTATGCGACAGTGATGCAGGTACGGATACGGGGTAGCGGGCTCAAAGAGGAGCTTTGTCGATGAAGGTCTGTATCGTCTTCTGTCGTGATAACGGCGGGAGGATGTTTGACGGCTGGAGGGGACGGACGGGCGTATCGTGTTGTCAGTGACTACTGTGGATTAGACTAGACTGGAGGCTGGGCCCACGGCGTAGCACCAGCCGAGACACGGAGCACGGGATAGGATAGGCTAGGTAGGTGCTGTAGCTGCCCGGAGCTGATAAAAGGTGGCCCCTGTCCTCTTCTGTCGTGCTGTGCGTTGGCGGACAAGAATGGCCGGCCAGAATCGATGGCGCTGGCTGGCTGGCTGGGCTGGGTCTGGATTAGCTGGGCTGGGGTGCTGGAGCCCGTGAGCCAGGCGGGCGGGTAAATGGTGAATACCTGGAGGCGGGGTTGACGGGGCAGGTATTCTGTGAGGAAGCGATTGCGAATGGATGCTTGATGGTGATGATTGGCGATGGGCAGCCAGAAGGTCTGATGTTGATGTCGACGTCAAGTTTGTTGACTGAGGAAAGCATCGAGGGCCGAGGTGAGGAATGGCTTTCCCATGGATGAGCCGGAGCCGACGGGGACGGGGACGGGGACGGATTGGGGACCTGACCTCACCTAAGCTTTCTCTCCCCCATCTCGCAGCTCTATGCATGGAGCCCACTCCAGAAAGAATGGAACATACAGTGGAGGCTGCCCAGTGCGGCGTCGTAATCAACCGACGTGCTAATGGAAACTTTCAGGTTCTTCCCCTCAAGCCCAGCGGGGTATTCTGGCGCCATCATAAGTAATTGGCCATCTAGTGTATCCCGATGGAGACTGTACCTGGAATACCTAGCTGCAGCAAGCCTCAACATGATACCCGGTCACCGTGAACATGAACAGTTGCTCACCGTGCTCGGTTTCAATTGTATAGCCAAATAATTCATCATGCTCGTACTCGGACCTAGCTGTTCCCTGCTCTTTCACGCATAAAGAGCCCAAGCTTTGGCCAGCAAAACCCAACGTCATGGATTAAACAAGCTGTCACCCATACACCACACCAACTTGGAACAACCTCTAATTTTTCCAATCATCAAGACTCCGGCAAATTCCTTGTTTTATATTCCCCTTCTTCAACCTTGTCTATGACAAAGTCTCGTATTCTTCCTATTGCTCCCGAACGTGTGTGATCTTTCAGCCTGTTCCCACCAACATCAACATCACGCGACTGTTCAAAACGCAGTCTCCGAGGCTTCCGATGCCCTAACCCTCCGTGCCTTGGTTACTCTTCAACATGTTTCCTGATATGGACGAGCATTGCCGCGTCATCTTCAAGCGGGACAGCTGTTTCGAATGCAGAAATTCCACGTTTGCTGTCATCCATGCTGGCATATAGTGGCTTGGCTCCTCGCCAAGACGTCGACAATCCAATGATACACCTGGCATGGCCATATACTCTAGAACATTATCAGAATTCGCTCCATTATGCCTTAGATAGTCTATCCTGCACGCATATCCATTGCCTTGAAACTCCCAATCAACGACCTCTATACATTCGTAGCATCATCACTCCGTGGTATCACCTAACTGCCAAGTCTATACTGAACGCCTCTACCTTGTTGGTGCCCAAGCCTGCAACCAATCTCTCATCTTATCCATGTTACCCTTCTCTGCTTCGCCCGCAGCGATGCACCAGTCCAGATCCCAGACGCCCTCGCTGGACATCATCTCTGCAAGCTTGCGACTCCTCTGACTTGTCTCATCGGCACAAAAGTATAGCGGCTCGTCCATATTCGGAATGCTGGCAAGAAGCGGCTTCACTAGAGGGAGAACTTCCCTCGCACTCGAGGGCTTTGGGTCGAGTCCTGCGTTGGCTCGTCCCGTCTTACACCACGAGTTTGCGCAGTGAGCCTTGCCACATCCCGTCATGAGCTGGCGAAGATAAAGTCTCTCAATTCGTCGTCGTAGCGCTTTTCCCTCAGGGTCATGCATGCTCACGTATAGAGGGCCAAAGCAGATAGAGCAGAGCCCAATGTCGTTTTGGGCTTGCTCAGTTGAAGCTGCCTGCCTGACCTGGCCCCTTGGACCAACACCAAACATTGTTCGGCCGCAGTTCGCGTTGCGACAGATAGGTGGCTTCACCCGGGACACTTTGTCAAGCTCGTGATGCTTGAGATGCGTCTCCATATCCTTAAGTCGAACAATCTTGTCGCAAAGGTGGCATTCTGTTGTTCGAGTGCCATCCGCCAACTCGTGTGCCGTCAGTCCAGAAAGCACCACCTCTGGACTGGGGTTGAATGGGTCGCCTTCTTGGGGAACCTCAAGATGACAGAATCGGCAGAGAATAAGCTTCCCAGGACACACGCTCGTCTGATGCCTTGCCAAGTCAGCCAGCGAGTTGGTCGAGAACTCGCAGTGAGGGCATTGGCGTTGCGTGTGGAGGACGTCGTCGTGTTTTGCTCTGCTGTGTGTCGAGTTTCCAAATGCGTCGTCCTTCTCGCAGTGCCAGTGTGCCTCCCAGTCCGGAGAGCCCTTCTTGAAGACTGACTTGCAACCTGGACACACGATATTATTCCTTCGGCAGAAGCTCTCGTGAAGAACCATGGTTCGCTTGGGGACAAACTGTAAACAGTTGCTGCATTGAACATCTTCAGGAGAGTGTTCCTGTCCGTTGACCCCGTTAGACCCGGACTGTTCATCTGGCAAGTTGGCACTGGCTCGTAATGAGTATTGAAGTGCCTGTGTAGAGCTCTCCCCTGCGTCCGGATGCTTGTAGCCATGAACAGATATCAAGATCTGCTCAGCCCCCTCAAGTTCGACGTTGGTAGGACTTATCACAACAGTCTTGTTTCCATTCGTCGTCGGTGAGAAGTCGCCAAATACATGGGCTGTTTCTCGTGGGGGCGCTCGCTGTCGGGAAGACTTTGGTGTGATGAAAACATCCAGCGCATCCTCGTCTTCGCTGGTGCTCAACTCAATGACGAGGGGTTGAGATCGATTCCATGACGGCAGGACATAGTCCACATATTCGCCCTCAAGTACCTGCCCATCAACTGGCTTCCATATATCAATCTCTCCGCCTGAAGAGCTACCGCCCGATGTTCCTCGTTGTGTTGACATGATGCGCCTCAACGTCTCCCGGGCCTGCTCTTCATCCAAAGCCTCAATGTCAACCTCAAGGTCTGTGTCCACGACGCAGATGCCATCTCCCTCAGGAGCAACCTTGTCCACGAGCAGCTTGAACTCCTCTCCACGTGCGCCCTTCACCGTCAACATAGCGCCTGTGCTGAGTGTGGTGAAGTTTTCTCTGAGCTGTCGTTCGAGCAGCGGCTTCCAATCATCTGGATTGTACCCCGCCTCCAAGGGTCTAAGTCGCACATAGGTTCCCTTGGGAAGTTGTCGTGCCTCGACCTTGATCTGGATACCATCGACATCCATGCTTCCACTTTCGAAAAGCACCGAGTCCTTTTCAATGGTGTCTTCCGCTTGGCTGAGTGATAAGCAATCCTCCTCTTGCACTTCAAGAGCTTCCGCCAACCACGAGCTCAACCCCAGAGTTCCCTCGGAAGCTGAAAACTCCCGGATACCCGCAAAGACCGCATTACTATTCTTCGGGTTGACGAGGCGAAACGTAAGGGGATTCGGTAACTGTTGTACACTATCGGCGTCGCTTCTTGATGTTGTGGAATAAGACCAAGGGTCTGATCGGCTCGAGGTATTGGAGGGTCGGGATTGCGCTGCGGCGAGCAGCTGTTCGAGGGCGGACTGAGGGAGGAGGATCTTGTCGCCTCTAAGGTTCTTGGTCGCTACAGCTGATGGATGAACGACAGGGAACGCGCCCGACCAGCGCAAGGGAGCTGGTTCCTCCATCGTGAGGTCGGTTGCAGGAGATGGGAGGAAACTTGAAGAGGCAATGATCGGTTGGCGGGGTCTAGCTTGAAGATAGTGGAGAGAAGAGACAAGATGCAAGTCAAGAGGTTAATTAGAGAATCTGCATATCATGCGACGACTTTTGGTGAGAATTAAAAAGTAACTCCAGCATGTTTGCTATGAAGGTCGTACATCAGTTACATACTCGTTCAATAATTAAAAAAGACGATGCTCAGTCAGCGGATTCGGTGACGTTCTTCCAGCATCGTCTGGAAGCCGAACCGTGACGACCAGGCAGCCAAGCAACTCGAATTACCTTACATAATCTTTCACCTCGCTTCGTCAACGGACTAACAAATGTCCGAAGTCTCGTGCTTCAACCCCAGGTTTCATACGACACTAACAATATTGTGCATCACGATGCCGGCTCAACATCCAGCCAGCTTCCGGTCATGCATGCGAGACGAGGTCTTGGCAGCGGGCGGCAAGCATCGACAGAAGCGGCATGGTGTCATGAGATTCCCCAAAAGGGAATTGCAACCCCAGGCCAACGTGCACAACGAACAATATCCAGTTCGAGATAAACTACGCCCAGACAACCGCACGCGCAGCATCTCATCTTACTAAACTAATCGGCGAGATACAACAACACGGGCTCGGGAAGAAACCCGGCCCAACCACGTTGCTGCGGCTAGAGGCTTTGACTTGACGGTATGGCGCGTCAGGGACCATCGCCACGCAATCTCATGCTGGCAAATACTCGGTGGTATCCAGGAGTAGAGGTCTTGGCATTGTGTGCGGGCAATGTAAGGTGTCCTTCGCTTTACTTGCCGATCGCAGGCTATCTCCGAGTTCACCGCTCTCTCTGTCTGTCTTGCGGGATGCCGCTTTCACGTTGCCCGGCGTCTTTTGTTTGAGATGGATTCGTTCGCATGTGTGATGTCCCCCCACTGAGGGCAGAGGCGGCTAAATGCAGCAAGCCTAGGGTCATGATGGCTGGCTAAAGAGATGGATGGCACTGCCGGCACGCCTCTCCGAGGAACAACAACGACGGGGAGTTTGCAATGCACGGAACGTGGAGAAGAGATTGGCGGCGGCAGGTCGAAGCACAGCAGAAACACGAGCCAGCTCATCTAAGTCACATCTCACCTATCCATCCCTTGCAAGATCCGCGACTTGCTTGGACGCAGAAAGCACAGCACCGGCCAGCAAAGACCATCATGAGGCTTGACGCTGTCTTGTCCTGGCCCCACCCGCCCGGGCTTGGTACGATCTGCGAGCGGACCCCCCAGATTCTGGTACGTTGATCAGGTCAAGCTTGTCGAGGACCTGGACCTTAATTCCCAAGGAACGAGCTTGCCTGGGATAGAGCAGCCAGCCTGCAGAAGCCAGCCTACAGCCTGGCCTCTGTGACCGCCCATCCCTCGCATTACAGGTGGGATCGCGGACATGTGACACAACCAGCCCGCCCTGCCCATCTTGTATCCAACCATGACAAGAGTGGTCACCACTTGTTGTGTTTTCCCCTCACTGCGGAGGTAGTTTGGATGCTTCCATGATTCCCCCATCTTACAAGGCCCGTCACAGCAAGCTTGCACAGCATCCCGAAGGGGCCGAAAGGGGGCCGGGGGTGTTGCACTTGACAGCCTCAAAAAGTAGGGGACCGACAAGGGCTCTGAGGAGCTAGGTGCTGTCGATATCGGCGAAACGAACGAAACGTTGGAACAGACGGGCGGACAAAGGAAGCCGGGCCATGGTTCTTGCAGCGTCATTGCATTACGTCTTGAGCCCCCATTCGCCTAGTCACCCCCCAAAGCCAGAAGCTCACTCGAATGGTGCGCCTGAGGGGACAAGCTCCCCCCCCCCCTCCTCCTACCTAAGCGGAGCTACCGCTTGCGAACACGGGCTGCCAGCGATAAGATGGGATCCAGCTGGTGATGCCATCTTGTCAAGACATCAGGCCGGCCAGACTTCAGGTCGGCCATTCATCAAACATGACAAGAGTCACTAGTCGACTAGGGTTCGTGACTCGACAGACACACGCCTCTCCACTCGCAAGCTTCTCTTTACGGGCCGATCCCTTACCTATGTTGAACCGCCCGCCCCCCTTTAACCTGGTTCTTGTCTTTGGTTGAGTCGTCCTTATGCTGTGTTGTGCTGCCTCAGCAGCATATCTGACTTGTGTCCGGTCCGGCCGGCTGCGCTCTACTGTGTCTCTGACGGGGGAGAGAGAGTGGGGGGCTCAACAACAAGACCTCTCAGGTGGCCGTGGTGGATGATGATGAGCTCACACATTGGATAACCGTCTATCGCTTCCCAAGATGGTTGCCAGCAAAATGCCCAAGCTTTCATCACACAGCTTCCAAACAGCCTTTGTAATGCCAATGCATCATCCCAATACTGGGTACACCCTCCCCTCCCTCGCCTCCTCAATAGGGACAATCCCAACAGCGCAGAACCTAGCTTCGCCAATCCAATCTCATCTCATCCCATCCTGACCTGTCCTATCCCATGCCCATCCCACCCAGACAGGGCAGGGCCATCTCTCTCCCCCAGACGAAACCATGTCTGGAAAGGAAGCTTTCGTTCCAGCGAATCGTTGCCGCCCTGGCCGCTGCGCATGGGCATGGGCTTGTGCTTGGTGCTCCCGGACAAATCTGTCTTATTAGTCCGCCTCATGGTTGATATCTTTAAACAGCCTCGTCCTCCTCGACGTTGTTGTTCTTGTTTCTCTCTCCTGTCTTCATCCTCCCCCCTTCCCTTCATTAGCCCTCCTTGCCAGTTGGGCTGTCCTTCATTAATCCTCCCCCCGTGATTGCCCATGAGATTCTGGTCAGCCTGACATGAGCCAAGTTATTGTCGACCACGAAACGCGCGTAGAGATCCTCCAGATCCAACCCAAGGGCTTGACCCTCTTCGACGCTCTATACAACTCGCTTGTTCTCAGGAACACGCTGCCCTATCTCCCCGTGTCTGGCCTGCTGAACCTTGCCGCCACCTGCCGTGACCTCCGGTACCTCATCTTGCAGACGCCGGGCGTCTTTCGTCACGTCGACCTCACGCGGGTTAAGACGGCGCATTTCGGCACCACCAACACCGAAGCTGAGCGTAGTCTTTCTGTTTGGCGCAATGTGCAGCTCTCCGAGTACTTGACTGAGGATGAGTGAGTCCCTTCTCCATCATGAGCTATCTAACCCCCTGTCGCTGGCGCTGCGACCACTTTAATGACCCGCTAGCTAACTGACGATTCCCACTTACAGCTTCTACGCCGGGCCCTTGAGGGGCATCTTTTCGACGCTCAAGCAGCGAGACATTCTCCGCGATGTTCAATCTCTGATCCTCGACGGCCTCTCGGTCACGGCCGAGCTGTGCCACGAGATCATCAATGACCCGACCTACAGCGTGCGCATGCTCTCGATCCGCGATGTCAAGAACCTGAACCATGGCAAGCTGCGCGCCGCGCTGGCTTATGCCTGTCGCAGCACCCGCCCAGAGGGTGCCCCGCGACTCAAGGCTCTGTACATCTTTGGTTCCAAGGAGCCTACAGCGCCTCTGCTCCACGACGCTGACACCACCAAGATGTCGGTCGGCGCAGGTTGGAATCACAAGAGCCACAAGGCACTGGGCGAATCTCTTGAGGGAGAGGCCGACGCCTGGTGGTCTCGTAAGGGTCGGATGCTCAGCAATGGCATCGACGCAGACTGGGCGCAGTGCCTTCTAGCATGCCAAGGTCTCATCTCCTTTGATGCCGTGCTGTGCCAGGGCCCGCGCCACCGTAACTCGCCAGCCTTTGGCAAGATGCATCTGCGATATGCCTGCAACCCTGCCATCGCCACCTTTGCGGTTGGCGGTTGCGCGTCCTGTGGCAAGGCGCCCGAGGGCCTCATGAACACTGAGACGACGCATCCTTCAGCACTGCCGCTGCTGTCTCCGCCGCCGATCCTCTCGTCGTCCGTGCAGGCGGCCACTATGCCCCGACCCGGAGGCCAGGCCTTTGCAGCGCGATGCGCCGACTGTCTGAGGGACAGGTTCTGTGTGACATGCAACAAGTGGTGGTGCGAGACTTGCTACGAACCCTTTGGCCATTCTCACGGCATGGGCATGCATGAACCAGGCGTCACGATTGTCGAGTATGACGGAAGCTGGAACTCGCTGGACCAAGTGGAGCCGGCGCCGGCAACAATGACCAAAGCCAAGGTACGAGACGGCCTCTGTAGAGCCTGCACCATGGACGTTGGATCATCGACCTGAACGAGCACGCACCGTCATTCGCATTGCACGGGAAATAAGCTGCCGCTGCTGGTTTAGCAAAACCCCCCTGGCGAAAGAAATTGTATGCATCTGCTCTATGGTGGTGATTCCGAGACGAGCAATAATCCATCTCCTTTGTCTATTGATGTGGCATGTTTGCTGACCAGAAACACAGGCCCGCGTCTCACGAAGCTGCTGGGAATGCGGCATGAATGTTTGTTTTCCCTCTGCCCATCGTTATCTACAAAGCTGACCCTGACGATAGTGCGATGACTGCATCGAGCGCACGCAAAAGATCTGCAGGAAGTGCTGCGGCGGATACTGCCTCACGCACAACGAGGGTTCCTCGTCGTCTTTCGTAAGTTGATCCTTGATGTCGCATTCTAGAATCGTATGCTAACCACATCTATATAGTGTGATTGTATGTAACTTGGTCCCGCTTGACCCCCCTTGACTTGTTACTGACCAACTGATTAGGGTGCTTCTCACGAGGCCGAGGCCTCACGCGCGTCTAGGCCCTCAGCATGAAACCTCAGTCAACGACCGCTACAACGGTGAAAATGCGCGCTCGGCCCCATGCGTTGGTTGTTTGCTGTTGTATCAGCGAGCGACAGGCGCGTGAGCCATCATCACGGACAAGGGACCTTGACCTGCAAGTCTGACAGGGCAGCAGCTTGCTTTGTGAGCTGGACAAGCAGATACATCTCCGTCCGTCACACCACTCACGGAGATTTATGTGTCTCGACAAATGTTTTGGAACCTGGAACGGTTTTCTGTTGTTTCCTGGTCTGGATAGGCTAGGGGGTTTGTCTATGCTCAAGGGAAAACACACACGGGCATCTCGGAAGCGCGATCCCTGGAATATGGGGGCGTGGTTCTAGATTGCGCCTTTGGATAAGGGGAGGATCTTGATACCCATGGGTCATTGTTTGTGGACTATTAATGGTCGGGCGCATTGAGGGCATGGCTGAGGATACACATGCTGGGAGTTTTCTTTCTGGCGATGCACGACACGTTTATTGCTTTTGCTTTGCTTTTTTGGTATGAGTGACGGGTATGGCTGGATTATGGGATTCTTTTGATGGGACTTGAGAAACATGGGTTTCTGGAGTCAAGGAGCAAACAGGATGGATGAAACTCGCCTCTTTTCAGATACTCACCACTATTCGTTTGGTAATTGGACAAGTCCCCCCCCTTTCTATGAGATTGAATCATACGATTCTCCTTGTGATCTTCGGGTTTAAGGAAGCGCAATGGTTGACACTCGATAGCTTGTGAAAGTCCCATCTGGCGTCATCAGTGGTCCCAGATATGGGGTGATGCTATTCCAAGCCCCCGCTTGGCCATCGACGGAAGAGGATAGTCCGACGGGCGGGCAATAGAACGGAGATGGATGACCGACGGGTGTGTTTGTTCAGATGATCCATGCAGTCATCGAGGTCATCCGGTCGTTTAGAAGCTGACCTTGTTTTCTTTTCGAATTGGAGAACTCACCTTTTCTTCCCCCTCCATTTTTCTAGTGTTATCGCGTCAAAAATGTCACGCACACGCTCTGGAATCATTGGCAACCGTCGACTCGACGATGGCGCAAGTGCTTGACTCGATTACGCACTTGAACTAATTCTGGACTGGGCCGGACCCTCGGAATCTCTTGGTCATGATTCATCACAAAGAACACAAGGAAAAATGCGATATTCCGCGATCGCGCTTAATTGCGGCGGATCGGATCGGGATGCAACGAAGAGTGAGGCTAATATGCGAACCCTTGAGAGCTGACAAACGCAGAAGGACCCCTTATTTTGATGTGTTTTCTTTCTATTTTGTAGAGTTTACTCAAGATACTCTCAATTGCTTTCTCTTGTCCTTTCCGATATCGCCGAGCACTTCCCGAAGCCTGCAATCGTGAATTTCTCTCGGGCTTCTCCACAAGCCGACCCGCGCCGATTACCTTTATCGGAAGGACCCTGAGAGAACCAACCCGAAATTCTCGCTCTTTGCGATAACCTACCTCTCACATATCCACCCTAGATCGTCATTGGCGATAGCTTCAGAAGCAATGGCGACTCTGCGAAAACCCCTCTCCGATGTCCTGCCTCCTCTGATACTCGGCACGGCTACATTCAACCACCAATATCATCCCGATCCGGCGCATATGCCCTATACCGACATCGTCGGACGCGCGCTCGCTCACAATATCCTCGGCTTCGATACCTCGCCCTACTACGGCCCCTCCGAGATTCTTCTTGGTGATGCGCTGCGCAAGTTGACGCCTCCGCCGCCGCGGGAGGGTTACTTCCTCATCACAAAGGCCGGCCGCATCGCGAGCGACGAGTTTGACTACTCGCCTGCCTGGATCCGGTACAGTGTGTGTCGCAGCCTGGAACGGCTGGGCACGCCGTACTTGGACCTGGTGTACACGCATGACGTCGAGTTTGTGTCGCCTGAGGAAGTCCTCGGTGCGGTCATGGAGCTGCGACGGTTGAGGGATCAGGGCTTGATTCGATATGTGGGCATCAGTGGGTATCCTGTCGATACGCTTGCCTCGCTGGCCGAGATGATTTTGCGCGAGACGGGAGAGCCGCTTGATGCTGTTCTATCGTATGGACACTTTTGTGTGCAGAATAGTCAGCTGGGTGAGAAGGCTCTGCTGGAGAGGTTCAAGGATGCTGGGGTGGAGTGTTTGTTGAATGCTAGCATGCTCAACATGGGACTGTTGACGACCCGTGGTGTTGACAATAGTCCCATGGCGACTTGGCATCCTGCGCCTGGAGAGCTTCGGCAGCTGTGCTCTAACCTCTCTGTCATTGCGCAACAAGAGGGCGAGCATCTGGAAGAGGTAGCCATCCGGTGGGCCCTGGAGAACTGGGCGCGCGTAGGATCACCCTTCGGCACCAAGCTCAACCCGGGATCCTCAAGCCGTCTTGGCGTAAGCGTCATGGGTGTCTCAAGCGTCGACGAGCTAGAAGAGACGTGGAACCTGTGGAGCAGCGTGGTAGGTCTCGCAGACGACGAGAGCGCTGCGCAGCGCAGGGAGAAGATTGCTAGTATTGTAAAGGACAAGATGTGGCCAACTCTCGGACAGTGGAAGGATTTCGAGTGGGAGAGCGGCGGGCCCAAGTTTATCAATGCGAGGATCGAGATGGGGGTTGTTCCGAGGGATGGGACGGCTGAGAGGTGGCGGTTGATACCCAGCGTGTTGGACACGCCTAAGATTTAGGTAGAGCAGGGAAATGAAATGGCTGAATTTCTGCGTCTGTTTGTCTCTAGCATGATGATCTTGCACGAGCGTGACCTGATCTTCACCTAGAAAACCGGCATGTTCACGCAGCTAAGAGCCTTAAGAGACGGCTGAGAAACAAGCTTAACATTTCGTTGGGCAATCCAGGGTAGATCTAGAGATTATGTGGATCTGCATATCGTATCTCGCATTCGCAGATTCCTAGTCTAAGCGCCACCTTGCAACTCCCATGTAGATCCTCATGGGGTACCTCAAATCTTTAGACAAGCATCCAATGCGGATGTGTCATGTATATGCATCTCGTATTTCGCATTCAGGACGCGAATGCATCTAGATGGGTTTCTGGGAGATCAAGATAGGAGAGGATGGAGTATAAGAGCGTACTGGTTGTTCTGGGTGAAACGACAATATGAGTCTGTAGAGCAATCAGTTCTTCACTACCAACATGACTCTATTACAATCATTTACCTTTATCCTGTCTTTTACAACTTCTTTTGCTTGGGGGAACTTGAAATGTCGTCCGGAAGGCCCTGTTCTTCCACGACCTACAGCCCTTGCTGAATCCGCCATCTTCAAAGAAGCAGCAGCCAACCTGACCGACACCCTCGATGCCGCCGTCTCCGGATCCATCACCGCAGGTTGGCCCGTCAAGAATGTCTCATTCTCTCTGGCCGTGATCAGCGCCGACCAAGACAAGCCGGGCGTTCCCATCTGGGAGTATCACCATCTTGCTTCTGCCAACGAGAACGGCACCAAGGATCTCGATAGGGATTCTCAGTATCTCATCGGTTCGGTGTCCAAGGTCATTGCTAGCTATGTGCTCTTGAAAAGTGGCGTTGATTTGGACGCCCCGGTGACTAAGTACCTCCCAAAGCTGGGGGATAAGAGATCGACTATCCAGTGGAGAGATGTGAGCTTGAGGATGTTGGCATCGCATCTTAGCGGTGCACCGGCTAACTGTGAGTTTTATGACCATCTAATATCTAGGAGTTTAAACCTAATTGACAATCCGCAGACGGCTTCTCTGAATTCTACGTCTTAAAGGAGGTCTTCCTCTCCATCGGCTTTCCACTAGTTGAGGACAGCGACTACCCGCCCTGTGGTGTTACGGGTCTTAACAAAGGATGTTCGCGTCAAGGTAGGAGCCTATACCATGCTTAGAAGTTCAAATATTGACAAATTCCTAGATTATCTCACCGGAATGACAACGTCGTATCCCCAGACGACTCCGAATGAGCGCCCGGCATACTCGAACATGGCCTTTGTCATTCTCGGCATGGCCCTGGAGGAGTATACTGGGAAGAACTTTACCCAGCTTGTGAAGGACATTGTTTCTAATCCACTTGATTTGAAACACACCTATCCTTCCCCTGGAGATTCTGAAAAGGCCGTCATCCCTCCTGGTGAGAGTAGCTGGGGCGCAGACTACAAGGAGAACACACCGTGAGTAGCCAGCATTCTCTACAGGAAAAATTTTAACAATACCAGGGCGGGTGGATTGGTCTCTTCAATTTCAGATCTATCCAAGTTCTCATATTCTATACTCTCTCGGACCATCAACCTCACTTCCCCCGAGATCGATGCCTGGCTGAAGCCTGTCGCTTTTGCTGGCAACGAGTACACCATGACCGGCATGCCATGGGAGATCCTTCGCTCTTCGAAGCTTACCCCAGACCATCCTCACACTGTCACCATTTACGGCAAGAGCGGTGGTGCTCAGAACTACAGAAGCCAACTTGACTTTGTCGACGAATATGGCTTTGCTGTGGTCCTTCTCACAGCTGGGCCTATGAAGGCGGCGCCGATCCTGAGAGATGCTATGCTTGCTACGTTTGTGGCTGCTGCAGATGCGGTATCAAGAGAGCAGGCAGAAAAGTACGAGCAAAAGTTTAGACACAAGGGTGGCAAGGGTCAAGTCCCCGTCGAAGCGTCCCTCAAGCAGGACAAGGACTCGATGGTTCTAGCTTCACTTCGCCGTAACAACACGGATATTTTAGCAGGTCTCGCTAAAATATGGACCTTCTCTTTAGGCGACTTCCTCCCTACAGTAGGCCCAAAGATTCGCGTCTTCCCAAGCGGCCTCCGGGAGACGACGACCCTCGATGGCAAACCTGTCACCAAGGAGGTCTGGCATCTCTGGCCTGATATCGGCTCAGACTTCAAGACGGATCTGCCTGGAAATATGATTGAGGATATGAACTGTGTGGGCTGGACGATTCAGGATTGGGTTCATTATGGAGGAGAGCCGTTGGATCGGGTGGTGGTATATGTGGGAGAGGATGGTGATGTTGAGGGATTCGAGGTACCGTTTTTGAGATCAGGGGTTTCGTATCCTTCATAGATGAGCCGCCAGCTTTAAGTAAACAGTCTCCAGACTTGCAGAGGAAATTTCTGACTATTTTCCCAGGCTATCAACTATTCAGTCGTCGCAATGAGCCTTGGGACCAATGCCTTGTTACCTTGCAGTCCCCCTTGTCCTCCCTAAATCCTGCGCAATGCTCATCGCAACGCAACTGATGTGTTTGCCAACATCGATCTTGCTTCTCATATTGTGTTTTCAGAGCCAGCCTAGCCGTTCAATGAGCGTCACCATGTTCCTGACCGATCATTTAATGTCATCGAAAGTCGGGAGCTTCCAGCGCGATTCATCCTGTCACCGTTAGTTCTACGTATTCATCTTGGACTTGAATGGCAACCATACAAAGTATCCCTGCTGCCGCAGAAGCTGTTCCTCATCCTCGTCGGTAAATTTGTTGTCCCTGGCCCACCTCTGAAGCATCTCGCTGTTAAAGTCTGGAGGCGCCATGCCCTGCAGCCTCCACCACTCGCGTGGGGTCTCATATACGTTGGACTCCCAATTGAGACCCTTGGGCTTCAGGACAGGCCGGACGACATCATCAAGCGCCTTCATGAGCGACTCGCCTTCGAACCCGGTTCGGATGTTGGCGGCGGCATGGTATATGGAGATGGTGACCGAGTCGTGGGCAGGCTCGCCGCCAGACCAGAATTCGTCGGGATCGAAGGAGATGAATTGTACATGGGCGAAGAAAGCGGGTAGTCCGAAGGTCGTGTAGATGTTTGCCATGCCCTTGGCGAGCTTTTCCTTGTCCTCGCGGGTGAAGGCACCCTTGGTATGCTGGAAAACCCACCTAGGCATGGTTAAAGGTGAAGTTGACAAAGTTGCTTGTATTGTGTGGTTGAAAGTTGTTGGAAGTTGTGCTGGCGGAATATCGATTTCCAACGGCCTTGGTTTCACTCATATATGTACTTGAATCAAGTATACATGTAGCGTACAGTATACCATGCCTCGGGATTTAAGAGTCCAGGCCGAGGCTCACCTCCTCTTCGGAGGAGATCTACGCTCGGGTTTGAGTGCCGGATATGGTTTTCTATGGAGCAATTCAGAGCAATATGTTTCTTCAACGTCCGTCATTACTGGACCAGCGTCATGACTGAAACAGAGCATCGTGAACGGGCTTATGATATTGATATCATATCATACCATGGGTAGCTAACACCGCACCAAGAACCAGGGCGACCTTGATACTACTGGCTACAGGCATCATGCCGATTACAATGAACCTCGGCTCTAATGTGAGGTCCGGGATCTTCCAAAAGAGATATTGCTTGAAGAACCAAAATGGGAATATTGGCCTTCCTGTAGGAGCCCTGGTTGACTTGATCTCATTGGTTAACGAGGGACAATTCTGTTCTATGATTTCCCCGCTTCAGGAGATCCCGTCGGCCAACTTTATTCAACAGCCATCAAAACTCCGACGGCGTTTTCATGGTTGACCTCGCCTTGAAGATCATAACTCATTCCCATAAGTACTGGCCAGTTACTTACTCGGGATTTTCTATGCTGGTGTTATCTAATAGTCCCGAGCCAAAAAAGACGGTGTCTAGGTCCTCATCCGACGGAACGTCATTTATGCACCACGAAATGCCGTCCTCGTTACCGCACCTGTGGTAGTGGCACACGACCAAGAACCCATTTCATCAAGTGGAAGTGTTGACCTAAATCGGAAGTTAGAGCCTCTCAGCTCGGGGAAGCCGTATCGGCAAAGGAAGTTGAAATAATCTCGGCGATCCTGAGAAATACATTGGGGATTTTGATGAAGCTTCATCAGGCCAAGAAACTCTGCTTATGTATCAACCAAGATAGCGAATTTATATCCAAATACTCCATACCATCCCTTCAAGGTTCGCGTACAGTGTTTAAAGAGTCTCGGAGTCATTTCGTAACCTAGTACGCTCACCTTGGGTTTTTGACAATGAACAGGGCCTACCATTTCATTCGGCCTACTTATTCAATAGCCCGAGACTTGAACACGCGTCTTGGGAATTTGCCAGGCTCGCATCGACTCGGGGTTCTAATCCCCCCTCTTACTCCACTACCCGTGATACCGTATAACATCACCTTCCATGACATGTACACTTAATTAAACAATCATATAGTATCAGGCAACCTATACAACTAAACAAACGATTTCTTAACTCTAGCAGAATCTAGATCGGTAGCAGTCTGAGTTGTCATATCTGCTCCTGAAGCTGGCACTTTGCCAGCTAGGAATAACAAACAAAGAGGAGAAGTCAGGTAGTCATGGGTACTTTGCACCCTCCTATGAGCCATACGATGACAGGGTGCCATAGAAGTGGGTACGAGAGAAAGAACCCCAGATGCCGTTAGCTCCCCAGTTCTTAGTTCTGGGAACATGGAAGGCCCAGGCTACGATGGTGTGGAGAGCTTGGATGAGCCCGCTTCGTCCTTCACACCCTCTTCCCCGATCTTCATCTAGTGAGGGTTGAGTTTCTCTACCCCGCCTTCGCGTCGGAAGCTCAACCAGTGTCATGATCCAGGAGTCCACATGACAATCCATGAAGTACTCCGCCTCAACTGTCCAGTGCCTGACACTTCTGCAACATCGGGTTCAACATACGATGAGTGAGATGTTCATGCTCCTCGTTCAGTCCTGCCGAGGTTCTCGGTTGCACAATAACTACTTCTTATGTCCATTATATGAGCATTCCATGCCACAATGTCACCCTATATATCATCATAGCCACAACCTGTTGCCGGCTCTGAGCAGTAACCTCACCGACCCCTTCGGTACTTGAGTACACCAAATTTCCCAGAGGACTTCACAATAACCCTTCAATATGGTAAATTCCATTCGCTACTTAGTCTCCCCAAAGGCCTAATGAGAATCAGCCCCAATACAAGACCATCAGCGTGTCGCCCACTGCCCCAAGTGTGGTGAGAATCGTCATCCAAAATGGTGCTTCCAATCTGTGGGACTGGGATCTCATGGAGGAAATGGCCAATGCGCTTGAGTCTTTGGACGACGATGTCAAAGTCGTCATCTTCTCGAGCAACAACCCATACTTTTTCATTGCGCATTATGACTTGAGACAGTCTGGCCCAGGTACGAGAAACCCTGCAGCCGCCAGACCTGTGGCAACCCTAACTTTATCCAAAACAGATGGCCCGTCCATCGAAGAGCAGGTATCAGTTACTTTTCACAAGATCCTCTTCAAGATCCTCAAATCGCCCATCATCTTTATCGCCGAGGTCGATGGCATCGCTCGCGGGATGGGCAGCGAGTTTGCTCTGCACTGTGACATGCGATTTGCCGGCAGAGGCAAGACCCGCCTCGCGCACCCAGAGTGCAGAATTGGCATCATCCCCGGGGCAGGGGGCGTCCAGCATCTTGTCGAGCAGATTGGGCGTGCCCGAGCTTTTGAATACATTCTCACCGGCTATGAAGTTGATGCCGATACGGCAGAGAAAATTGGCTGGATCAATACGGCCTTTAACTCTGAAGAGTTGGCCCAAAGGGTTGATGGCATTGCCAAGAGGATTGCTCTGTTTCCAAAGTCCGCGTTGTCGGCCTCCAAGGCTAGCATCAATGCAGCTTCTTGCCCCAGGGAGGCTGATACTCTTCGAGACAGCGAGACCTTTTTCAATCTCATTAGGGGAGAAGAACACCAAAAGCTGGTTAAGAAGATGTACGAGGTCACGAAGGGCTTGGACTACAAGAATGGTCCTGTTGATGATGAAACGGTTATCAAGGCCCTTTACGGGGAATAGGGGTCAGTGTCGACCGCCCTGTAGCAATAGCGTCACGTAGTAACGTTGCCTGCACGGACATAGTATGACTCGCTAAACAAGAGAAAATGAGTCTCAAGAATCTCAAACTACTATTGCCTATGTGATACATCCACTTCAGGGGAAGTTACCCGACCCGAGCCATGAGGGCACAACCAGGGCAGACCAGGAGCGCAACGGGATTCCTAAATGGCAGCGGGATACAAAACACATGTGACGATGTAAGTGACCGAGCTCGATGCGTTATGACATCCTCCGACTTAGCCCCTGAGATTGATTTCCGTTTTAATCACAATGCTTGGTTATGGAGTCACGAGAGCAGGCCCAAACTCAGCTGACCGCTCGTAAAGTATCTTGCAAATGGCTACGTAGATTCAATCCGATGTGCGTGAAACTCGACGTGGTGTCGAAACTCCGTCGGACTTTATCAAGGATGGGGAGGCTATCCAGAGGAGGGGTGTTGTATGATCACTAATCTTAGCCGCTTCTCCTCTCGGAGATCTCTAATAAACCGGATCAGGTAGGTCTTGGCGTCTTGGGCGGGGATTAGTGGGGATTATGAGATCTGCTGAGGTGTGGCAAGTGTCGAGTTATGCGAACCTCACCCCTTGCCAGGACGAGACCCATAGATGGACATATTATGACGGATCCAGGGCAACCTCTCGCATCAAAATCATCATACGAACCACTAAGAGCAAACACAAGACGCTCACGACGTGATTCACTACGTAACAACGCGTCCTGACTTCGAAACAGACCGTATTGCTATCTGGGGCAGCAGCTTCTCTGGAGGCATTGCTTTGATTGTCGGTGCAATCGATCCACGTGTAAAGGTGGTTGTCGTGCACCTTGCCTTTCGTCTCGGGCAGGTCAACCAGGGAAGCTTTGCCAAAGTCTGTCATCACTCAGACCTACAATGACCGCGACAAGGCATCAGCTTCAGATCCGACATACAAGCGGATCTTTCCCGACAGCTTGGAAGAGGCCCAGAACCCTGTCAACGGGACCATCTTGGGGACAGAGGAGTGCTGGCGTCGTCTTCAAGTCGTCAAGGAAATGGGTCATAAAAAGGAAAACAGGGTCACTGTTTAGAGCTTGTTTCACGCAATCCGAGCTGAACCCAGCGCTTTCATCACACAGATCTCTCTCAAGCCGCTATTCATGACAGTGTGTCTTCAGGATTCGGTGATTGATCCGCGGATTTAGCTCGAGGTATTTGCTAGAGCTGGCGAGCCGAAGGAGCTTCTTGAGATAGATTGCGGTCACTTCAATGCCTATCGAGATGGATTTTTTGAGGAGAACATTGCCACGCAGCTTGCTTTCTTGCGCAAATATTTGTAGAAGGGATGGAACCCAAGTTACGTGGAGCTGTGTTTCTCAAGGATTTAAAATAAATAAATGGAATATCCATGTATATTTGACGGGATACATAACAACATTTGAATCCATTGGCTTGTTCAATTGCATCTTGCCTGTGGATGTATAAAAAACTGATGAACTGAGGTCCGCTGATCGGAGTTCATGATCACGGCGGCTGCGGCTCCACTTTCCACGTGAAGTCGTGTTCGCGTCCAACTCTTGACATCTCCATCATTACCAAACACCACCTCAAAACTTCGACAAGGCGTCATGGCGGGAGGACGCAAAGCCAAGCCCACGCCGCCAAAGGCCCCGACGACGACCCTAGTGCTCGACAACGGCGCCGACACCATCAAGGCTGGTCTTGTACGCGACGGAAAGATTGACGAGCCTCGCATCATCCCAAACTACATCGCCCGCGACCGCGCGAGGAAGGTCTACGTCGCCTCCGAGATTGAAAAGTGTCGGGACTTTGGGGAGATTCAGTTTCGGAGACCGGTTGAGAAGGGGTTCATCGTGAATTGGGAGGCGCAAAAGGAGATTTGGGATCGGGAGCTGTTCGAGAATGCGACGACAAAGATTGATCCGGCCGAGACGAGGCTGATACTTGCTGAGCCGCCGAATGGATTGCCTATTCTACATACGAATTGCGATCAGATTATGTTTGAGGAATACGGGTTCACAAGCTATTACCGTGGAATCGGTATGCCCACCTCTCCTGGTGCTTGACCTCTGGCTGACAATCCAGGCCCAACTTTCAATGCCTACCACGACATTCAGAGCATCTTCCGCACGCCCCAAGAGAACCCGACCGTCGCAAACACGCCCGCCGAAGCCGTCATGGTCATCGATTCCGGATATTCGCATACAACTGTCACACCACTCCTCCAAGGCCGGCCCTTGCAGTCAGCCATCAAGAGACTGGACGTCGGCGGAAAGGTCCTCACCAACTACCTGACACGCCTGATCTCGCTGCGACATTTCGACATGCGAAACGATACCTACATCGTCAACGAGATGAAGGAGCTCTCCTGCTATGTTTCAGCAGACTTTAAGGCGGACCTTGAAAAGTCATGGAAGGGTACGCGAGGAGACCGAAGGCCGGATTACCTGACTGGAGGAGGTATCGCCAAGGACTATATCCTGCCCGACTTTCACACTCGATCTAAGGGTATCCTCTGCGACTACGAACCTTCACGACACTCGAGAGCGAAAAAGGTTGCGGCGCAATCAGAGGAGGACGCCTTGACGCTTCGCAACGAGAGGTTCGCCGTTCCCGAACTCCTGTTCAGTCCATCTGATGCCGGGATTAGGCAGCCCGGTCTGGCGGATCTGGTTCAGGAGTCATTGAACGAACTTCCCATCGGACTCTGGCCGAGTCTTCTCGCCAACATCATCGTCGTGGGAGGAAACACGCATCTCGACGGCTTCATCCAGCGACTGCAGAAGGAGGTTGTTCAGCTGGTACCCGACGACTGCATAGTGCGTGTCGCAAGACCTGCTGATCCCATCACTAATACTTGGTATGGCGGTGCAAATCTAGCAAATCATCCTCACATAAACAAGTTGGCCGTGACCAAGAAGGAGTACGAGGAGCACGGCGCTGCGTGGGTTGCGCGCAAGTTTGCGACTGGTCTAGGAACTTGACCTGCAGCCTCTTCGATCGATCTGATCTAGGAGTAAAGGGCTTGCCGATGCCTGGCCAACGAGAGGACAAGCCGAGATGCATCATGCTCAGAAGCACTTCGTGTCCTCTAGATGCCCCAACAATCTTGCAACACACGCCGTCGCCGTCATCCGCCGGCTTTACTTGGCCCTCCCCGACATCGGCCAGACCAGCTTGAGCAAGGCGAAGGCGTCGGGAGATCCGCAATGCAAGCCTGCCGTGAGGTGATCTCGATTCACCTCTGCAAGCTGAAGTCATACTCGCGCCCCTTGCGTATTCGGGCACACCGGTGGAGTGAGTATGACCGCGTGGAAGCACCCCTTGGAGTCTGCACTCCCTTTTGATGCCGGGGTCTTCTTATCCAGGACTGTTAGCAAGCCGTTGGGCTTGGTGATTCCGTGAAGAAGGCTTCGCCGACCGTTGTGAATGGTGTGTTGCAACAGTGAGTGTCGCAATAGTCAGCACTAGGAAGCATAGTACCAGGGAGACATCTTCGGTAACCAATGGAATTAAACAATTACACCCTATTTGGTATCTCCCGTCCAACAATCATTAAAGTCTGGTATCTTATCGTCGTGCCCTCTACTTTTGAACTCGGATAATAATCTTGCCTCCATTTGACCCCTTCTTCAGTTGCTCAAACGCCTTTTCCGTCTCCTCATAGTCAAAGACTGAATCGACAACTGTGCGAACCTTGCCCTCAACGAACCAATCTCGGACTTGTTCGATGTCTTCGCGCTTGTTGCTGGTCATGTAGCTGACGAAATGGTTCTTTCCACCACCGAGGAATGTCGGCAGCATCCTCGTCTTCATGATGCTCATGGCGCTGCCCGCTGAGACGTGGCCACCGACAAAGAGAAACTTGCTGCCGTTGAAAAGGAAATTGTCGGAGAAGGCGTAAAGGTTGGATGGCGAGTCGCCGACGTTGTCGACGCAATGCCTGAAGACCTGCCCGCGCTTCTTGAGCTCGGCGAGAACGTCGCTTGTCCTGTAGTCGATGATGTCGTCGGCGCCGAGACTCTTACACAGCTCGGCCTTTGCGGTTGAGCAAGTTACCGTAACCTCACAGCCGAGAGCCTTTGCGATTTGAATGCCGAAGAGACCAACACCGCCGGAACCGCCGTTGATAAAGACCTTGTCTCCGGCTTTGACGTACGGCGCGATGGTCTGGTACGCCGTAACGGCCGCTGTCGGAGCTCCCGCCGCCTGCTCCGTGTCAAAGCCGGCCGGGAGAGTGGCATACCCATCGCGATTCACGACAACAAACTCGGCCAGAGAACCTCCCGCCTTTGTCGGGTCAACCCTAGCCATGACGAGATCGCCGACCTTGGCCTCGGTGACGCCTTGAGCGACCTCGACGACGCGGCCGGCGAGGTCCATACCGGGGGTCTTGGGGAAAGAGGTTATGGCCCTCGAGGCGACGCCAAGCTCGCACATCTTGTAGTCGGCTGGGTTGAGACCCGCGTGCGAGACCTGCACGAGGATCTGGCCATCTTGGAGGTTTGAGGGGCGGGGGATGTCGGTGCGGAGGGAGAGGATTTGGGGGAATGTGCCAGGGGAGGCGGCTTGCCAGGCGCGCATTGAAGCCATTTTTCAGTGATTGTAGAGGATGTATTAGATAGGTTGTCGTTTGTTCGAATGTCGAATTGATGAATCACGTTAGGAGATGGCCTCTATATCTATTCATGTGCCTCGCAGCGGTGGCGGTAGATGAAAAAAAAGTCCGCAACCTACAAGTCCGCAAGGGGCAAACGTTTCGCTTCTTTTTTGGCAGCGGAGTTTCGGGGGTCCCGATCGGAGTTTGGTGGGATAGAAGAGAATGCGAATTGCCGATCAAAGAGGTTGCAATATCATGGGCATTTTAATGTTTGTTATTATGGCTGATGGATTATTTTGGAGATGACACCAAGTACAAAAAAACACCGGTCAGCAAGGCTCAACTCTAGCTTCAAACATCAATGACGTCTTGCAAATTCTGTCGACGTGCGGCGGAATTCATAGAGGTGGAAAGAGTCTATTAAGTGGAATTGCCGAGGTTCGTTTATCCTTGAAAATTGTCATTGGGCAGCAAAAGTCTATCTCTGAGAAAAGGGGATATGTACTAATCTAGTCATAGGCCCGTCCGTCTAGTCATGGCCTTTGGCTGCCATCTCTGCGATATCTCTGGCTGCCAAATAACGACCTTCGTACTGTCGCGCAATCTCACCGAGCTTCTTGGCTTTTTCCTTCATGATTTTGTCGGAGAGAGCGTCGAGGAACGCTTTACCCAGCGATTCGGCTTCCCAGGCTGGGGCTGTGTCTTTGGTTGGCCAGATGCCCACGCCCCGATACTCGGCTGTCGCCGCGTAGTTGTATGTGTCGAACCAGACGGGGAGGACGACTTGGGGGACTCCGTAACTGGGGGGGTTAGCAGAGGAAAGAGCTTGGTTACTGATGAGACTCACAGGATGGCTTCGTTGTAGCAGTTTGCGCCGCCATGGTGGACGGCCAATTTGACGTTACCTGTCGCAAGCAATGACGTTGGATCAGCCTTGATCCAAGACTCGATACGGAGGCGTCGATTGTCGAAGTGTTGCTTCACGGGCTGCAGGAACGAATCGTCGTATTCGCCGTGCTTGTTCATCTTCCAGAGGATCTGCGCATCCGTCTTTTCGAGAACGGGAACGAAAGCCTGCACCATTGAACGCGCCTGAGTCTCGTCGAATCGCACGCTACTGCCGAGGTTGACGAGTATCGTCGGTGCCTTAGACAGCCACTCGGCCATCTCCGCATCTTGTTCTTTGAGGGGTGCAGTCTCGAGGACGATGGGACCGCAGTATTTGGCGTTTTCAGGGACTGCGTGCAAAGGGAGGCTTGCTTCGGGGATGCTGGCTGACAGCAGAGGAACGTCTGGCCTGTCCCAAGCGAGAGAGTCGATTGGGTTCTTGATGCCTTTTTCTTTGAGGTACGGCACCATGCTTCGAACTCTGGGACCGGATATGATGGCGTAGTCGGTGCGGATCTCGAGGTAGATGTTTGCTGGGATGAGATGCCAGGGAAGGGGGAATGGGTAGCCAGATCCCGTGGAGGGAAACTTCCAGAGCATGGCTGCCCATGGTTCTTTGTACACGCACGCGTCGACGAGTGAGTTGGGCGTTACGAGCATGTGTTTGTAGTTGAGGTCCTGAGTTGCTTCAATTCCCGGCTTGAAGAGGATATCGAGGACGACCACGGCAGGGTCAACCTCCTTGATTATATCGAAGATGGTTTTGTATAGGATCCAATGTTCTTCGGCGTTCCAGGGGGCAGCAACGGTCTGTATGTCCTTGACAGCCCGTTTTATGCCCTTGAGCCCAGGCACATTCATGAGACCAGCGACGCTTCCAAAGTAACGCAGATACGCAGCCACGATACCCGGAGGAGGTAACTCATGCCAAATAACAGGCTTTGACTTGGTATGCTCAGCCGAAACACGGTCGACCTTGCGCTTGAGATCGGGAAACGAGGCATAGTGGACTTCCAGGTCTGGATACTTTTCCGAGAGGGCGTGGCTTGTGGCTAAGTGGACGTTGGAAAAGCCATCGTGGGCCGAAGTTACAAAGAGGACGACGTTTTTGCGGCCAAATTTTAGAGGTGGTAACGGTGTTGATGGACGGTTTGCGGCCCAGAGGCCGAGGATGGCGATGAGGATTGCACCTGCGAAGAGGCCCCTTCTCAGCATCGTGAAATAAAGTGACGACTGGGAGAATTAAGGAAATCTGAGACACTTCGCTGTCAAAGGGTCCATCTACGTTTTACATCCAGACGTTACCAGACTGATTACGTCCTCCCAGAGCTGCATTTGGCCATATACTGCGCTGTCTGCTGCGGTCAGCCTCCATAGTGAAGTTATTCCCTGCAAAAGAGCTTGAATGAGGTTTAAATCGAGTAAGCAGGAAGGGTCTTGGCATAAGCTTCCAGGATTAACTGGGTTAATTGATAGCGTTGATAGGTAAGTCAAGATATCCGAGTGTGTCGATTTATTGCACTAGATAAAGGTGTGTTGTATTTTGGACGAGTTGTAGGGTAGAGGACGGCGTTGGGGGATTGGGGGATTATTTATTGGTGTTTGAGGTGCTGCCACGTTGAAGATTGCTGACTGTACGTGAGGAGAGGTCAGCCACCAAAATTATGATGGAGGGGATAAGTTGAGGGCATTCCCAGAGTGCACCCGCACCTTTAATCTCGGTTGACGAGAACGAGCGCAGCGAGGACGGCACTTTGCAGGAGGGCCCTCGGCAGAGCCGCCGGAGGCAAACGCCACAATGTCTTAACAAAAATTAAAGACACGCGATGAAAGAATGAAACAAAAGAAAGACATTTGCATAGAGATATGTGATGAGGTTGTGTTGTCGGTAAAGGTCTAGGGTGTCTTGCATGTCACGACATCCATCTCAAACAAGATTCGATCCGATCCACCAGGTGAGACATTCATTTCGGATGTAGATCTTTTTAAGGCTTCGCGCGAGCATTATGCTAATACTTCACATAAATTAATCACAATATTCACATTGTTAGAATCCAGCAACTCCTAGTCTACATATTTTGTGTTTTTATTGATCTTGTGACATCTCCCTCCTCTGCTGTAGGGTATGGATGGATCTACATCGCGATGGATCGATTGACTCTGGCAACGCTCACGACCCCGCTGATTGACAGCGACGAGCGGAAAGAAGACGGAAAGGTAACGGTCACGATGCAGCGGAAAGCAAGGAGAATGAATGATAACCGCGATGCTCATGGTCAGCCACACTGTCATTTGCTGGCGGTAGCGAGTTGAGGACGATCGATTGACGATCTTGGCGCCTTGGCACACCATGATGATGATGGGCAGTGAGCATGACGGCGAGGTGGCTTGTCTACAGGTGGCTCGATGCGGCGTCTAGGAATGTGTCTTGGCATGCCCTCCCCTTGGGATTCAACGTTGCCATGGATTTGAGCGAGGGAGGGAGTGATTGACTGCGGGGAAAGATGGTGGCTGGCGACGATCGATGCTGGTCTGTGGTGTCTCAGACAAGAACAGGCGTGATTGTCTCAGACCATGACTCTTCAGACTTCACACAAGGGGGGAATGGCCACGGGCCGCGACCGAAAAGAACAAAGGAGAGCGACGCATCTGGGAAAGGAGAAGCAAGAATCTTGAATGCCCCACCGCTTCGGAGGAACTCTTCGGCAATGGCAAGGTGAGTGAGTGAGGATGACCGGAGCCAAGAGGAAACAGGAGACACCAGCTTACCTCGTGACTGGGCAGTTACGAGGTGACTGGAATGGGAGGCTTCACAAAACCAAGGCCCGGAAATAGAGGCATCGCTGACGCCGGCCGGACCGTTACCACGTTTGGACAGGCACCCGAGACCGAAGGTTTCGGCCCTGAAGAGAGATTACAGAGTTCTTAGTAAAGGACTTCGTTCTCGGGTCTCGGCCGAGCAAGAGCAGAGTCTGTACCGTCACGAGCGCACCTTTGGCGTAATGAATTGGCATAGAGGCGACGGGAGGTGGGTCTTCGGCCGGACTCTTTCTGAAGCCATCGTGCGTGTGCGTGTCAGAGGATTTCTAAGAACTTGCATGGGCGCCACGAGGAAGGGGGGGGGACCCAATTACAGTCAAGACCTTGCAGGGGAAAGGTAAGGGGCCCCGGGATTGGGTGGGCAACTTTGTTCTCTACTCTATCTCCCTCCGTATTCTTTCTCTTTTTTCTCCAGACCTCGTGACCCCCGGCTTCTCTCCGTTTTTACTGGATACCGATGGTTGGTTGATCAGTGGCGAGACAAGCGAGAGACAGGAGGAGCAAAAAAAGTCAAACGTGCAACGTTAAAGGTAAACAGGCTGTCGGGTACCCGCCCGTTCGTTGCATTGTTGGCTTAGAGCAAGCACTGTAATTATTTTTGGGTTGAAGGCGCAAACGAAGAGGTGTAGTCGTGCTACAGTAACTAGTCTACAAGTGATTCCATCTCAGGGCTCTCTCCCGTCGCTTACTTGCTTCATCTCTCGTCATGCAGCTCTCCGTTCCCTCCTCACATGAAAGGACTTTGTAAACGGAAGCCCATCCATGTAGGGTATGCACACACGCAGATTGGGTACCTATGGATGTGTACGTACAGACAGTACTGTAATCCCAATCCAATCCATCCATGCCGGCACCCATTCGCGGCTGCTGCTCTGATCGACTAGCTTGGACCACAAAGTGGTGCCGTCGCTTGAGCCCTCGTTGGTCCTGACGTTTCGGCCCGGACTTGTGCATGACAGGGCACGATTTCGAGTTCCCGTGACGATGGTGGCTGGACTGGGCTTTTTGGTAACTTGTAGTAAAAATTGACAGTGAGCTTCGGAGCGAGCTGTTGACTTCTGGCACAGCTGTCAGCTCATCCGAAATGTCCCCTTCTCGATCTGGGAAAATAAGGCCCCTTCTCGGCCAGACTCTTCTCCCCGCGACGCACCGGATGGGCTCGAAATCCGGAGAGTCTGGGGTTAGAGCATGCCGCTGTGCCGTGATCTCGGTGGCCGACTCGGAGGCATTTTCCCCAGGGGGCCCAGCTCTCTGGGGATGGTCAAAGTTGGTGTAGAGGGAAGAGGAGATGCAAGAAAGAGGAGGAGGTCCGATTCTTTTCCCCAAGCTACTGTCCCATTCGCATGTTCCCCCCAGCTGGGGAGATCTCCAGAATGCCTCAAGACTAGTGCCAAGCGGTGGCCAGCTCGGTCAATTACAACCATGCCATGCCTGCAGCCCCGGGCCCCAGGCAAGGTAGCGCGTAGAGTACCACCGAAAATTCGCCCATTGGGGACCCTGGCTCTGGACTCCAAGGCTCTTCCCCGCGCAGTGCAGCAGGTTGTAAGGTGGTGTGTGGGCGAGAGAGCCCCTGGATGTCGGGCTCTGGCGGGTGACTGGCTGGATGGCCGCCTGTGGGAAAAGGGACCCGGGGGAAAAGGTGGGTTGCTTACATGGAAAAGTCGAGTTACAGACGTCGCATCCAATCCTTGGAAAGGATCGTCGAATCCAGCGGGAGGACGGGGTTGCGGGATGGGATGGGATGGAGGGGTGAAAGCTTTGGCGATTTTTCAAGCTTCATTCTACGACGTGCTTTCAAGATCGACTTGATGTGATTTACACCAGACTGGACTCGAGCAAAAAAGTGAACACTTTACCGTCCCCCCGGTTCCAGCTCCCCTTGGCGACCCGTCCTCTTCCGCCCGCCGTCTCCCGGGGCTCTAGAACTCGCCATGGAAGCCCGTCGCCAGGTCCCGTGGGTAATAACGGCCGGCAGGTACTCGGCGCTTCTCTGGGCCATCTGGGCCGGTACAAACGGTTGTGGGCCAACCGTCCCTCCACTCTCATCGGCCTTACCTCGTAGCTCCCCTTGCGGCCGGGGTCCGCATCCCCACGCGATTCCCCAGACGCTGGGCGCGTGGAACGGCACATTTTTCTTTTACAGTGAAGAAGACGGGCTGAGACCGAGGCCGAGACACCACATGAGAGGGTGAACGAGATGCGATCTCGTTGTCGAGGTGAGCACGCGGCCAATCACGGCGGCGGCCTCCGGTGAAGAACACTGCAGAACACTGCTGAGCACCGCTGAACACCGCCTAACACTGCCAAAGTAGAGATAGTTACCCAATCATGACCGCCGATCACCTCGAATTCTGCAGTTTGTTGCAGTTCGCTCCGTGCCTAATCCGTCTAAACGGTCTCTGTCTCTGAATCACTAACACGCCTTTTTTTTTCTGATCTCACACACCCGCGTATTGACGATGCGGCTTGCAAACACACACAACACACACCCCCCGGGGGGCGTCTCCGTGTCCGGGCATCCCCGTGCCTCATGCTTTCCAACAAGCTCTCCTCTCCCCGTAACACGCAAGCTCAAGCTTCTGCTGGGGGGCGTGCATGCAGTAGCAGAAAAAAAAAGGTCATGTTCTGATCCCATACACACACCTCACCTTCTCCCCCCATGCCCCATACGTAGCTTGTACTCCCCCATGGGACGCCCACTCCTCCGAGGTATCGCGCATCCGAGAAAGGCTCGTGGACACCGTCCGAGATGATGCACCACACGCACACGCGCGCGCCGGAGTTGGCAGCTTTCCACCTTCTGTCACCTTGTTGAGCTTGGCGTTAGTTGGCAGGAGTCACCGGGAGCTTTGGCCATTCATTCCGCCGAACGGGTACCGGAACGTACTTGCCTCAGCTGGCCGCCGGCTGGGCTGCATGCAGGTAGATTGGATACGCTGATGCATGTTGAGAGGTAGGTGCAAGGGCGGAATAGGTAACATGCTCCTTCCTTCCTTCATGCCTCCTCCTGCCTTCCTTTCTGCTCAAGATTAAAAGACGCCCTCCTCCCCGTCTCGTGGAACAGTCTCTCTCACTTTGGTTCATCATCACTGTCTCACACTCTCACCTTCTACTACAATCCCCCTCTTGAAGCATATCCCCTCCTGTCTCTCTTACACCTGGGGTCTCTTCTTTCCCTGATTCATTATCCAACCGGGTCTCTGATCTGCACACAACTTCAGAGTCTCTGATCCACCTACCACCGAGCCAAAACATATACTGTGCTCACCAACCCCATCGCTGAAGTCGCCTCTGCAACCAAGCAGCAACATCTTCACCATGGGTGTCGACGAAACCCACCACGACGAGGGCGCTCGCAACCAGTCGGTCGCCCTCCAGACGGCCGACAACATCGACCAGATCGAGGCTCCCGTCACCTGGAAGGCCTACCTCATGTGCGCCTTTGCCTCCTTCGGTGGTATCTTCTTCGGTTACGACTCTGGGTACATCAACGGTGTCAATGGTTCCAAGTACTTCATCCACGAGGTCGAGGGCCTTGGCCATGACAAGCTTCGCGAAAGCCACCAGTCTCTGATCGTCTCTATCCTCTCCTGCGGTACCTTCTTCGGTGCTATCATCGCCGGTGATATCGCTGACCGCATCGGCCGCAAGTGGACTGTCATTACTGGTTGCATCATCTACTGCCTCGGTGTTGTTATCCAGATGATTACTGGTCATGGTGATCCTCTTGCTTGCATCGTCGCTGGTCGTCTCATTGCCGGTATCGGTGTCGGTTTCGAGTCTGCCATTGTTATCCTGTACATGTCTGAGATTGTAAGTTGCTACCATGATGCCTCTGCCTGACATCCCTTACTGACACTTCTTTCCCAGTGCCCCCGCAAGGTTCGTGGTGCTCTCGTCGCTGGTTACCAATTCTGCATCACTATCGGTCTGCTGCTCGCCGCCTGCATCGTCTACGGAACTGAGGACTTCTACAACCCCAACTCCTACCGCATTCCCATCGCCATCCAGTTCCCCTGGGCTGTCATCCTCGGTGGTGGTCTCCTGTTCCTCCCCGACTCTCCCCGATACTTTGTCAAGAGGGGCCGCATCGAAGACGCCATTGACGCCCTCTCCCGTGTCCGTGGTCAGCCCAAGGACTCCAAGTATGTCCAGACCGAGCTGGCTGAGATTATCGCCAACGAGGAGTACGAGCGCCAAATCATTCCCTCCACCTCTTGGATCGGCAGCTGGGCCAACTGCTTCAGGGGCAGCCTCTGGGATGGCAAGTCTAACCTTCGCCGAACCATCCTCGGTACCTCTCTTCAGATGATGCAGCAATGGTATGTGCCCACCTTTCATTTCCCTTGGAATCCTTGACTAACAACATTCCCAGGACTGGTGTCAACTTCATCTTCTACTACTCCACCCCCTTCCTCCAGTCCACTGGTGCCATCGACAACAGTTTCCTCATCTCGCTCATCTTCACCCTGGTCAACGTTTTCTCGACCCCCCTGTCCTTCTGGACCGTCGAGCGCTTCGGTCGCCGCAGCATCCTCATCATCGGTGCCTTCGGTATGCTTGTCTGCCAGTTCCTCGTTGCCATCATCGGTGTCACTATCGGTTTCAACCACACCCACCCCACTCCCACCGAGGACGACCCTGACAAGGTCACTGCCAACAACATCAGCGCTGTCAACGCCCAGATCGCCTTCATTGCCATCTTCATCTTCTTCTTTGCCTCCACCTGGGGTCCCGGTGCCTGGATCGTCATTGGCGAGATCTTCCCTCTCCCCATCCGATCTCGTGGTGTTGGTCTCTCTACTGCTTCCAACTGGCTGTGGAACACCATCATCGCTGTCATCACCCCCTACATGGTCGGCGAGAACCGAGGCAACCTCAAGTCGTCCGTCTTCTTCATCTGGGGAGGTCTCTGCACATGCGCCTTTGTCTACTCTTACTTCCTGGTCCCTGAGACCAAGGGGCTGTCTCTGGAGCAGGTCGACAAGATGATGGAGGAGACCACCCCCCGCAACTCTGCCAAGTGGAAGCCCCATACCACCTTTGCCGAGACCATGGGCGGTGGTGAGATCTTCGAGAGGAAGGCTGTTGCCAAGGCTGAGCACGACGACTCTGCCGCCTAATCGAATACCATCTGGTTACCATCGTTTGATCTTGCAAAATGCATACATGAATCATTTATACCTACAAAGCTGGAGCAGTAGTCTGAGGAAGGAAGCGGAAGGAAGCGAATGTATATGAGCGCGTAATGTGTATATATCAGAAACAGACTGAATATGATTCCATGAAATTGATGTGGTTAATTTCATTAAAATTGATGCCCCTTTCTTGAAGTGTGAGACTGTGAACAAGCATGCATAAAGTGTTGACTAATAGGAGAAGAAGAATACAAGCGATTGATTCTATTTCTTCACATCCTGTCCAAAGATTTTAGAATGCAATAACCCAATGTGGGGAGGTAGGTGGCACGACCACGTAGACGTCATTCCGTGGTCCGCCTCTGCGTGTGACATGTACGACGTCAGTGTTCCCGTAGGGCAAGTCGGCAGAGGCTCTGTGAGCTCAAAAGGACGGATGCCGAGGTTGGTGATAGGATGATTAGCCCAAGCCACGGAATCGAAGACATGGTCAACACTTCGGCCACGAGTCAGGTGGCCTGGCAAGTATGCCATAGCAGTAATAGAGCGACAACACCTTGAAATTTACATTTTTAGAATCGTGTTATAAGTGAGAGAAAGTGGCGAGACCGATGACTCGGGCATAGATATGATTCTGGTACAATATCACCTGCGAGCCTCGAGCTGGACAAGCATGCTGAGGAACCCGTCAAGTTGCTTGAGGTCTATTTAAAGTGGAATTGACGAGGTACGTCCTTCCGGGGATATCACGATCGTTGCAAGTAGTAAGCGTCGTCTGGGAGTGGTCTAATAAAAGCGGGTTGGGAGGGCTGATGGCCTGACAGTTCCATCTCAGCACTATCAAGCTTAATCTATTCTACCTTTGTGGTTTGTGGGATGATACCTGGAGGGATTTCTCTATTTACTGGAACTGATCTTATCTGGATAGACAGGGGGTTAGGGTGAATGTCTCAACCATGCTTGTTGTAGTGTAGAAGCTTTTCAACTCTCACGTTGCTAGCTATTGACCCTATCGGCCTTCCGGGTGTCCCATCATATCTAAACTCTTTTTAATGGCTATCATTTAATCTATAGGACTAATGAGATATTCTCTTTCGAAGCTGTCAGTGGTTATGAGAACTGGGGCTCAACCTCCTTCTTAGAGTCTGCCTCCGGATACTTCGGGTTGAATCAGCTGACCTTGGAGTGTAGTCGGAATGGTCAAGATACCCGCCAGGTCTGCTATGCAGCGTATCTGTAGATATGCGTCTCATGTCTGCGTCGACCAGGGAGGGTTTCTCCCCTTCAAAGGCTTCATGATACTGTCTAGGGCGCCGGCAAAGTGAGTCTAATGCAAGTCCCCTCTCCCAGCCTCGGCCATCAGGCCAGATGTTTCTCAAAAGTCCCCGAGTCGGACTTGACCAATCTAAAGTCCGGTTTTGATATAAAGTCAAACTTGGAACTTGAGCGGTGTGGTGGACAGTAGTTGTTAACTCCGCACCGTTAACGCCGCGCCTGCGCCATCACAACCACGGTAGACTTGCCAAGCGACATGTATGAATCGTATATATAGTTGACCTTCTCTTATTTCCTTTTCTTTCTGACTCAGGATGTTCTACATATATTACCCCCGATTCATCAAATCTAAACAGCCAATATGTCCACCATCCAACTCCCGAGCCGGCTCAAGCAGTCCTTGGAAGACACACGCGTAGGGTATCGTCAACTTGGACGGTCTGGACTTCGTGTGTCTGTGCCAATTCTTGGTTGCATGGGCTTCGGTGACACTCGAGCTCTCCCGTGGGCACTTGGAGAAGATGAAGTATGCCTCTGCCTCCACAAACACGTTTCTCGAAGCTAAGCAAGGTTCGTTCCATAGGCGCTGCCATTGCTCAAGGCAGCCTATGACATGGGCCTGAATACTTGGGATACTGCCAATGCGTACTCCAATGGCGTTTCCGAGGAGATTATTGGCAAAGCTCTCAAACACTATGATATTCCCCGAGAGAAGGTAGTTATTCTCACAAAATGCTACTTTACTGTTGGAGAAACCCCAGGTATGTTGGTTGACTTCTCAACGGCCTCTGCACTCAATGCTAACTGCGACAGAGGAGCAAGCATACGTTTTCCACTCCGAGTTCAGCAAATCCAAGGATTATCAGAACCTATCCGGTCTCTCTCGAACTGCCATCTTCAATCAGGTTGAGGCTTCTCTGAAGAGGCTTCAAACTGATTACATCGATCTGTTGCAGATTCATCGGTTTGATAGTTCAGTGCCTATGGAAGAGACTATGAAAGCTCTTCATGACCTAGTGCAATTAGGCAAGGTCCGCTACATCGGTGCGAGTAGCATGTGGGCAACCCAGTTTGCTCAACTTCAATTCTGCGCCGAAAGAAATAACTGGACCAAGTTTGTGAGCATGCAGAACCAGTATAACCTGCTCTACCGTGAAGAGGAGCGAGAAATGATTCGGTTCTGCAATGATACAGGTGTAGGGCTTATCCCTTGGGCGCCATTGTGCCGCGGACACCTGGCCAGACCCCCTTCTTCAAGCTTGACGACGAGAGAGTCGACTGAGTCTCAAATAATAACAGGAGGACCTGGTACGAGCGAGGTCGATCAGAAAATCATTGGTCGAGTGTCGGAGCTCGCTGAGAAACATGGATGGCCGATGGCTCACGTTGCCCTGGCTTGGATTAATTCGAGGGTTACGAGCCCTATTGTTGGGTGCACCAAGATGGAAAGAATCGAAGAGGCCGTTTCAAGCAATGGCAAGGTTCTGACGAAGGATGAAGAGGGTTATCTCGAGGAGCTGTATCAGCCAAGGCCTGTTTGGGGCCACTTTTGATTTGAACGTCGATTAGTCAATAACATGGCGTGTCGAGTGGTAGAACAAGTTTGTCGCTCCAGGTCATGGTCAAGAGTTGCCCCTCGTCATATGTCAGATGAGCGTTGTATTTTGACGAGGGAGGCGAGGAATACCGGACTTGTATCCTAGATCGATTCCATGTTTTGTCATGAAACGATATTCTGGTCCGAGTTTGACAACATCGCTCCAAGTGTTTAGATGACGTCATGTATTGAAAACTATGTCTTTTACTGTTGTGGTTGATGGCCTCCTTTGGAGTTGTCGTTGATGATGACAATCACAATACCCCCCAGCAATGCCTAACATTCAACATGACTGCGCCTCTGCGAGTAGTGTTGTGGTTCAAGACAAAACTTGATGAAAGTATCAACTTTCGATCTGCTGGCTGATAAATCCGGGAGATGCGGGGAAACGCAAATCTACCAAGGTAAACAACCGGCTATGTGAAACATCACATGAATTGTATGCATTGCCGAGATCCGGTCGGCAGTAGAGTTAAAGTTTAAATCATTAGGTGGTTGATTTAAGTACGTGGATGCATAAAAAACATGGCATCGTAAGAATCTCTACACTGCCTTGTAACTACCATCATGTTTAGCAAACCGGCATTCCTTGTCCTTGTCCTCTCTGTCCTTTGCCTTCCATATACTCGTTCCTTGGCCCGGTTCGTCAAAGTCCTGGGCTTCTTCCGGGAGAAAAACAGCACCATCGCACAAGATCCCAGTCATCTCATCCTCATTAACGACACCATTCAATGCGAGGATATTCACTTTGAAGAACAAAGTGGAAAGCTCTTTTTGGCCTGCGAGGACAGCTACGAAGGCCGATTCGGATGGTTCCCTCCCTTGGCCAATTTTCATGACCCGTCCTTGGCCGTCAAGAGCACTGGGTCGATACACGTCGTCGATCCTGAGGTATGTTGTGTGGTTGGGTACATGTTGACTTTGATTTCCTAACGTCGTTGCAGTTGAAGCAATCCCAACGTCTCAAGTTTGTAAACTTCAATGGTCCCTTCATTACCCATGGCATTGATGTCATCCCGGATCATGACTCGGCAGAGGCCGCCGTCTATATATTCGCTGTCAACCACCCTCCAGACTTGGCAAAATGTCCCGAGGCCGCGAACTTGAAAGAATGCAACGCAAATGCGGCTTCGCGAATCGAGATATTCCACCATGTCATCGGGTCTGATGTAGCTACGCACCTACGATCCGTCCAGCACTCGCTAATTTCGACGCCCAACGACATTCTAGCTCAAAACCCTCATTCTTTCTATGTGACAAACGACCACTACTACAAAGAAGGTGCTCTGCGATTCTTGGAAGTCGTGTGCTGGGGCGCGAGATGGTCGACTACCGTGTGGGTCGAGTTGGACTCTCTCACTTCTACCGACCCCGCAGCAGATGTCAAGGCCCGAGTCGCGGTGAGTGGTATCCATAACCAAAATGGGCTTGGTAGAGGTAGATCTGGAGAAATCCTCATCGGATGTGCTGGGAGAGGTGTTTTGGAGGTGGGGAAGGCATCATCCGAGAACCCTGCCATTCAAGTTGTCTCCTCGATCAAGGTTGACTCAACAATCGATAATCCCAGCTACTTCCTTGACCCATATGCCAACTCGACCTTTGATGCCAGCGGCTACATACTCGCAGGGTTATCACGAGCTGCTGACCTTCCCAAGACGACGACGGATCCAAACGGGACTGACGGGTCCATGGTGTGGTACATCCCATCACGACAAGGGGCTGCGGAATCGAGCGTAATGAGCCCTAGGTTGTTGTTTGAAGACGACGGGGAGAGAATTCGATTTGCGACGGCTGCCGTCATGGTTGCTATTGACCCGAAGCTGGAACACAGTCAGCGGTGGGCGTGGCTCTTTGTGACGGGAGCGTTTGCGAAGAGCGTGTTGGCTGTCAAGATCAACTTGGAGAACGTGGTATAAGGGACTCTATGGATGCCTTGAGAGAGGCATGTTTTGGCTCTTGTCTATTTGCTCCTTTCAAGTCATAGTTGAGTAGGTAGGGAGGATGGGATGAGACGCTATAAGGAATCCCATTGTAATAACTTCTATATCATCGCTTTTGATCATCCACTCGAGCCTATGATCCATGTACTCCCTATTCCGCTGCCCGCTCAAAACACCCTCCTTGAACCATGGTGCCTTGGTGGCCTCGGCGCCCAAGTAATCCTCCTCCAATGTGACTTGTCTGTGTCGGCGTCGAGGTTAATACAAAGCGAAGGACCACCTTCAATTAACCCAGTAGGTGCGCATATTTGCCCCCATGCCAACATCATGGCGGTTGCGAGCATGCTGTATCTCCTTGCTTGCGATCTAGACCAACTATGATGAGTCTCTTCCTATACTCACCAAATTAAGATAAGGGATTAACCTATACTTGTATTATTTTTACAAAGTCTTAGATAGTACTCTAACAGTGGGGATAAGTACGCTCTGGCAGTCCCGCGATCCAACCTCGGAAGAAGCTCTGGAGACTACTGGCAGGGATCGGGAATGGTTTGATCTGAGTGGCCCCAATGCCGGATGGTTCCCCAGATTGGACTCGAATCATCCGGAGAACAACACCATTCCCCAAACCCCGCAACCGGGGGTGGCGCCGATCCGCAAGGTCGCGGGATCATTTCGAGGGGATGTCAGCAGGAGGAAACTACCGCTCCAATCCTGGAGCAAGAACCCCGGCTTGAGGAACGTCGGAATTGAGTCATTTATCGATGGTACTTGACGGCGAGTAACTGGTGATTTACTGAGGAGTCAATGGATGGATATGGTGACGTACCCAAGCAGAAGGGTGCTTGCTCGTTTATAAATACACCTATTGAAGTCCACAAGAAGGCTTCTTGTACTGGCTCGGACCATCACCACAAGCCAAGCCATCTTGATTCTACCAAGTCCAGCTAAAACATCTATCCATCATGAAACCCACTCATCTTCTTTCATCGCTAGCCAACCTCCTTCTTCTTGCTCAAGTCGAAGCTGCGGCGGACTTCACCAACAACATCGTCTTCACGCCCCGTGATGACTACACGAGCTGGAAAACCATCTATGGCCGTTCCGTGCAGTTGCAGGATGGCTCACTCCTCGTCACCTGGGAGGATTATGCTCCTGAGCCCCCATTGGCTCACTTTCCTATCTGGAAGTCTGTCGACGGTGGAGTAACTTGGTCTGACTTTGTCAATGTTACCGACCAGGCCAATGGTTGGGGTCTGCGGTATCAGCCTCATTTCTTTGTCCTTCCCGAAGACTTGGGAGAGTACAAAGCGGGAACTCTCATCCTGTCTGGCATGTCTCTTCCGGCAGACCTCAGCGAAGCCTGGCTCGACATGTACACCAGCACCGACGGAGGTGAAAATTGGGAGTTTGCCAGTCACGTCGTCTACGCTCCAGGTCCCGAAACCACCAAGAACGGAGACAAGGCAGTTTGGGAGCCATTTCTCCTCATGCATGATGGTGAACTCATCTGCTACTACTCCGACCAGCGTGATCCGTCTCACGCTCAGAAGCTTTCTCATATCGTCACCAAGGATTTGAAGAATTGGTCCGATCCCGTTGACGATGTCGCTCACTCGACGTACAAACATCGCCCCGGCATGGCTATTGTTGCGCACATTGAGTCTACCGACAATTTTATCATGACCTATGAACTCTGTGATGGCCCTGATGGTGGCTGCCCTTCGTACTACAAGGTCTCCTCGTCGCCATACGACTTTGGCAGTGCTGAGGAACACAAGATTCTGTCCAACGACACCAACACCAACCCCGGTTCATCCCCGTTTGTCATCTGGACGCCTCATCCTGAGCGAGATGATGGCTCAGGCTTGATTATCATGAATGGATCGGACCGAGAGGAGCTTTTCATTAATGAGGATGCGGGGGAGCCGGACGGCTGGAAGATGGTCGATGTGAACCAGTGGACATCGCATTCCCGTTGCTTGGAGATCATTAAAGTAGAGGGAGAGAAGAAGCTGATGATTACTGGTGCTGGACACATGTCTAGGGATACTGACAATCTTGTTGCGGTGGGTGTGATTGGGATTCCCACTTAGGTAGCTTGTCCAAAGAAGATGAGATCAAAACATCTACACTCTTTAACATACGAAGGCGAAGCAACCATTGCGTTTAAGTTCGCACGAACATAATATCAAGTTAGGAAAGTTAACCGATCATTGAATCATCATCACTAGAGTTCCAGTCCCAACCATTGACAACGTAAACCCCCTACGATTCGGGTAGGTACTCTCACCTCGCCACCTAGTTGTGAAAATTGGTTGAATTGATATGAAATATGTCAAATTAGCGACCTCAGTTTCTGCAGACTTATTAGCAATGTGTAGTAGCTACAGGGCTGATGACAAACCTGTAGTCTTCCCTGGCTTTCATCTGCCTGTTCACCATCGTGAGGCGAGAGCAACAAGCCGGCCAGATGCTTCTTCGACTCTTGAACCCCCATAACATGCTATCAAACTATTAGAAATTCGCACTTTTCTTCCTTTGAAGCTGCTTACCTGCTCGAACGAGTCTCGCATGTAGAACCTCACTGTAGTCACCTCTCGTGTTTGTCCAATTCGGTGGATTCGAGCAAGGGCTTGTTCTTCGAGAGTTGGGTTCCTAGATATTTTAGCACCACTCCAAAGAAGCGTGGGATTAGGCTTACCAATGAGGCTCCATGAGATATGCCCTAGTTGCTACCGTCAAAGTGAGACTAGAAGTTGTCAGCCACTACTTTATGTACATTGTACAGCAGCAGAGAGTTACTTGCCCGGCTGCACCACAAGATAGCGTCAAGAGCATGACGCGAATGGACGGGTCGTTTCTGAATGTTTCCACAATCTCCTGCCGCTCATTTTGAGGCACCTTGCCGTCAAATCGGACACTTGGAATTGACGCTTGTTCTAGTCCGGCTTCAACCATGTCGAGTGTTAGTCTCCAGGTTGAAAAGACGATGCTACAGCGTATTAGTAATCGTGTTATACGGAGGGATTGAGCAAATACCATTTGTCATCCCATGGAAGAGCCTTGATGTCGGTGATTAGGGCCTCCACCTTGGACGAGAGGCCGATGGATGCTGCTCTCGTTTCCGTTTGTATCTCTTCTGGACTTGACTCAAGAGCACTGCTATTAGTGGAAACAGCTGCCACTGAGCAACGGGGATTGTGGCCGCATTTTAGTACGCGTCTAGAATGCCTTTGCGTGCAATCAGCACATACAAACTTTAGGCAGCTGAAGAACTGAGCGCTTTGTCGTGGTACAGAAGGGTCTTCGAGAAGAGTCTCGGTGATCTCGAGTGTTGATCCGCATTGTATACAGACCGGTGGCTCCATCTCTCGCTGTACATTGAACGTTCCTTGTGCGGTTCTGGCCCAACTGTCACCTTCCAGGGAAGCCCCAGGGGCTTTGTCGTGTCTCGTGTGGTAGTGGAGACCGAGGTTGCAAACCAGCCTCAGTGACTCAATCTGCTGCAAGACATTGACGTACATTCCAGTTCGAGAGCGTTCCATATCCCCTTTCAAAGCTTCTTTGATGTTAGTAAGAGTTTCATTGCGTAGCTTGTCGTACAGAGCTCTCTCTTCGGTGTTGAAGTTGACTGGACATTGCATATCCCGCCGGGCAGGAAGGTCGACGGTTCCCTTGGGTCGTCTCAGTAGCATGCAAGATGAGAGACGCTTGAGCCTTTTGATGGCTTCTTCATACTCGCCGGACTTCCAAAGGCGGGATATATCGATGTCAAACCGTCTTTGGTCGGTGTAGGGATGGGCACGTATGAACTTGAAGAGAGTTGCTAAATCACCGAGACGATTCTGGATGGGAGTGCCGGTAACAGCCCATCGAGACTTGGAGTCGAGTGCGCAGACTGCTTGGGACATTTTTGAGTTGGCGTTTCGGATGAGATGCGCTGTTTTCATTAGCATATTTGTCAGAATTGATGTTTTGATGGCCCTTCCTTCGTCGAGAATAATCCTCTCCCATCTCACCGAGAAGAGAGTCGAGTTTCGCACACCATTCCCACTGTCCCATTCTGCAGACACTGTGTGATATGTTGTCAAGACGATGTTGAAACGTTCAAGTTCGTTTGTGGAACTGAGACGGGTCTCCCGGTGATGGCGGTGCCATGCCATGCCTCCGTGAACAACGTGCCTGGTAAATAATAAGCATACATCTGGTTGATGAAGCAAAGATACTGACTCAGAAAGCTGTTCTTCCCATGTCCCGATTACTGCGAAGCATTAGATCTTGATCCCTGGGTCAACAATAGGGCTGGAATCCAGCTTACGCGGAGGTGGCACGACAATGAGTGTAGCTGCAACTCTTGACTGGCCATCTTCGCTTGTATCCATGTCAGTGTTGTCCCTGTCCAGGTCGGCTGCTGCTAATGTAATCATGGTCAGGGTTTTGCCAAGCCCCATTGGGTCTGCAATGATGCCACCGTAACACTGGGGGGGTTCTTCAGCTTGATAAGCATTAGAAATGCGGTTTAGGAAGCTGCAATTTTGTTAGTTACATTGAAAATTACTGCCATAGGGTAGAACCCACACTCGCTCTTGGTCATTTTCTATCATCTCCCAAACATCTGGCCGCTGATCATAGAGAGCCCAGCCTTGTTCCCGGCGCAGCATGAATGTGAGGGCCTGCTTTTGATGCCTGCGCTTGGTGAGTTTGAATAGTGCATGTGAAGTGAGTTGGAGTCACTTACTTTCTGAGACTTCTCTTGATGACTGTTGGCTGTCTTGCTTCTTCTAGATCGTCCTGACTGTCCAAGTCATCTAACAAGTCTTTTTGTTGCGGGATACTCTCGAGATGAAGGATCTTAGAGCCCCTCGAGACGACCTCGGAAACAAGATCACATGAGGCAAAGTCGTCAGAAGAAAGGCGATGAGGATTATAGTATTTGGCGTCGATGTGACACTCTCGAGGATCTTGTAGGTAGACTTGATACTCTTCGAACCACTCCCCAATTTCGTCGAAAAGATCCGGGGGCCCGTAGACAGTAATGTCCAAGGTACATTGAAGGGGAGTGGATCGCATCTTGTGCTGTGCGGAGCTTTGAGAGTCTGGGATGGTGCAAGAAATGTAGAGGTCTAGCGTTTCGTCTTCGAGAAGACCTTGGATCATCTGGCCGTGCTCTGACAGGACCTGACCAGAGACCTCCGGGTGTTCGTTCGAAATGAATTTTGGGGCATCGGCCTTTGGAGAGGTTTCAATCTGCACTGAAAAAGGTGAAGGTGGAGTATTGAGTGAGCTTTTCGGATCGCACCTAGCGGATATGGATGGGACCTTGATTATGTTAACATCTATCAGCGTGCCGCTCTTTTGAACCAACTCACCATGCCAAAGCACACCTTTTCTGACTCTTGTTCTTCAGAGAGCTGTAGGGCTGGTGTGGGTGCAGTGACGTCTAGGTATTGAGCCTCCACACAGACAGCGCTTTGCCATGGCTGGAGACTGGAAGAACCCTGGGCGGTATCTAAGAGATGTTGTTGAAATAAGGATTTAGGCAGTATTTGGGGATAGTTTTGGGCCTGTTCTTGAAGCATTCGATCTCCCATAGACATCGATGGCCACAGGTCGACCCAAGAGGAGGCGAAAGATGGCGATGGCTGCTGTGAGTTGATGAGTGCTTATTGGAAATTGTTTTCATTGAACCAACTCCCAGTTGCATTCTGGGACTGAAACGTGTGGTAGGGATTCCAGGTGTTGTTGTGATGAGGTGATATGGGCGAGTAGATGTCTATGGGATCAAGCTGTGGTGTTACCGAGACGGATTGAGGTACTGAAGTAAGGTAAAACTGCTGGGCTGCGAAAGGCCCTGTGTAGGATCCGTAGCCTGCCTGGGAGCCAGTAGCGAAGGCTGGGTGGCCGGTTTCTTGGACGCGCGGTGGAGTTTCCTCGTCCAGCCGGCGCCTCTTGAGCGCATTGTTGGTATCGCTAGGTGCGTACATTGTATTGGGGGATCCCTGAGCTTCGGTTGCTTCCCTGAATCGGATTGGGGCTGTTGAATCGCTCCACGGCCTTCAATATATGGTGTGAGGTGGCCAAATCAGATCAGGCTCCGAGCTTGGTGAGGCTGAATGTTTATCACAATAAATGGCTTGAAATGCCTCGTTAGGCAGACTTGGAGTGCTCATGATGCAGTTATCAGGCATACATGGAATGATTTGTACAACCTCCATGGCGTTGGCCCAGAGCGCGTAGCTGGCGAATAGGCTGGCTGCTTAACTGCGATTTCGCCCCAGAATTGTAATTCCAGAGTCGTGATCTTGGCGGTGGCTGTGTGTGCTGTGTCACAAACTGATAAGTGCATATCAGGCTCTGGAATTTGCCATAACTACGAGGCACCCTCCGTCGTGCCTCGTCATCCGCTCCTCACCAGATTCCAATCGATCATCAGTGCTGCAAGATGCCTCGAAGACCCGCAGTCTCGACCCTTGCGAGGAAAACGATCCAGGTAGCCTACAACGAGCTTGACCGCATAATCATTCCAGGGGACAAACGAGACTTTGGGAGCACGACCCTTCAGCATATCCAAAAGGCAGCCCTAGACATCGAAAATCAGCTTGCTACTAGGCAATCTCTCCGCAACATGCGCCGCCTCATGCCCCTCTTCCGAGGGCTTGAGCATTACTCCAAGGTTGTCGACATTCTGTGCAATGGCACTCCCTACTTGCCCTGGATATGGGCACCGATCACTCTCATCCTGCGGCTAGCCTCCGAGTACGTCGAAGCTTTTGAGCAAATCATCAAGGGTTACTCGAATATCGCCGAATCACTCAAGCGCTTCGAGATCCTCAGCGATGCCTTTATTGGCGAGCCAGACTTCCAGAACACGCTTGCCGCCTTTTACGCCGATATTCTTGAATTCCACAAGCACGCTTACAGGTTCGTTCGAAGAAGTGGTAAGTAGAGTTCGCGGGACGCTAAAGTGGTACTCCCTAACACAACTAGGCTGGAGGATAATGTTCCTCACGTCCTGGGGACGCTTCGGGAGGAAGTTCGATAATATTCTCGAAGACATGAACCGACACGGCTCTTTGATCGACCAGGAAGCCAACGCTCGTAATATTGCCGAAGCGAAAAAGATGCGAGAAGATATTCGAGCCTGGAGAGAAGAGAGCCAGAGCCAACTCAGTCGCGAGGAGACCGAGCAGAGTGCGAAGCAGTTCGAGGCCATCGCATCTTGGCTGAAAATCAACGAATCCGACCAGTTGGCCATCTTTGACTCGATATCTTCGGAGGTGACTGAATACCAGGGAACCTGTGGATGGATCTTGAAGAACCTGAAGATCAGATCTTGGTTCCAACGCAAGCCAGACACGCCAGCACTTTGGCTGCAGGGATCAGCCGGGACCGGGAAAAGCGTCCTATGCACACAGCTCGTCAACTTTATGAAGGCATCCAACATGTTTGTCATTCACCACTTTTGCAGCTATCTCTACGACTCTTCAATCGCTTACGAGCAGATTTTGAAGTCGCTGATTCTACAACTTGTTCGAAAGGATGGCGATCTGGTCGCCCACGTCCACGAAGCATATGTCTTGGAGAAGAAGCCGCCTACGACTACAGCCCTTGAGCAACTCCTTCAAACGCTACTTGACATCATTTCTAACCAACCCAGTCATGCAGAGTATGCATGGATTATCATTGACGGATTGGATGAGTGCGAGCCGGACAAACAGACCCGGTTGATACGTCTGATCAACCAGGTCACATTAAAACCCTCTCTTCCGGGTACCACTGTATGCAAGGTCTTGATATCAAGCCGTTCTCCATCGAACGCGTTACAGAATCTCCGCAGAAAACAAACAGTCTCGCTCGCTGAAGAAAAGACCTCTCTGCACGGAGCCATAGAGCAGTACGTCAGAGAGAGGCTGAAATCACTGGACACGAGGCTCCGCCAGCTTGACATAGGGCAGCCTGGAACTGAGGAGATCCAGACTGTGATCGTGACAAAGGCCGACGGTGAGTCGTTTGGCCTTATTGTTCTGTTGATTATGCACTGACCTCATCTAGGGATGTTTCTCTACGCTCGGCTTGTCATGGACTACCTCGCGAGCAACATATTTTATAACGGTGATGAAATCAAGCAGTCAGTAAATCAACTGCCAAAGAAGCTCGCAGACTTGTATGTTTTGTGTTACTCCTTGCTTTTAGCACCTCACTCTAATGCTTTCACTAGCTACCACAAGATCTTGACCCAAATTCTAATTCAGTTGGACCCTCGTTCCGTGGATCGTGTCAGATGTGTTCTCGGTTGGGTTGCGTTTGCCAAACGGCCACTCCAGAAGCTCGAATTTCTTTCTGCCATCACCTTCAGTTCCGGTGACCCTGGAGTTGACCGTCTTGCGCCTCAGTACATCCTAGACATTTGTGGGACCCTTGTTGAGGAGAGAAGGGAGTCGACCCTGGCATTTATTCACAATTCTGTGAAAGAGTAAGAACTGGAGCATGAGGCAGCTTTAGATTATTCACTGACTGATGCAGGTTCCTTCAAAGCTCCTTGAGCAACATTGTCATCGACAAGCAGAAAGCAATTGATGAACACGGTATAGCTACCGTCACCTGTCTTTTATCCGGTTTTCGAGTCTTTGGAAACGGATTCCCTGAGCCAGAGAGGCTTATTCGGGTCGGGAAGGGACTCCACGGATTCCATGTCTATGCCACTGAGTATTGGACCGAGTACTTGCTGTCCCATGTTGCGGAGGCTGATGGGCTCGATACGGATTCTCTTACACCACTCATGACCCTTGCTTGCCAACTAGTGGACGCGATGGAGATTTCAAGCCCAGAAATAATTCCACAGCACGATTTAGAAACGAATCTGCTCGATGAGCGTCTTTCGTATCTATGGCAATACCCAGTACTTTACAAGTGCGTTGGGAGAGCTTTGAAGGCTAGGTCTCTGAGTAACCTTAAGGCCAGGCTACTAGAAAGGCATGGTAAGTGAACCGTGATAAAAGAAAATGTTTCCTGATAGCGTGTTGACATAAATCAGCGTCTCGTGGAACCTCAGAATCCTCGAAACCTCGTTTCATGCCAGAGAGCATCTCTACTATGCTTGCATTATACCAGGGTGTTGTTATGTTTCTACTTGACCTTGATAACCTCCCGGGTCTGACTAAAGACGAGTTGGAACTATTCAGAGCTCATTTTGGAACCGCTGCGCTCACATGCCGACTAACATCTTGCCCAAGGGCTACCTTTGGCTTTGAGACGGAGAGACTTCGATCAGATCACGAGATGTCACATGTCAGACACTTTCCATGCACATTCTTGGGCTGTCAGTATCCTCCTTTTGTATCAGCCAAGGCCCTGAGGAATCACACGACCAAGTATCATACTCCAGTGACAGCCAGAAAGACAATTCGCAGGACTGGGTCCAGACTTGTTCAACATCGCCAACAACAGTCGACGACCTCTGTATTCGATCAGCGTCTCCTGGAGGCCCAGAGAATGCAGGCGTCTGGAAGGAACCCACAGCCGCAACCACAAGATGACCAATCATCCGCACGGAAGACAGCGGAAGGCGATGAGAGTCAGCAGCAGTCAACAGACATTTTACGCTCTGCACTAGAGTATACAGAACGCATGGCCTGGCCGAAGACATTGCCAGAACCCAGTCCAAATGCCAGGGAACTGTCCATGGTCGCTGAATCTTCAGGCTCCGTGAACGAAGATTACTGGGTGATCGATGAAGAGCATGAGCAGCAATCAAATGACGGCTTTGCCTCAACCAAGGCTGACGAAAGCCAGCCAGGTGCTGTCTCAGACGACCAAGACCCCCCATGCGAGTGGTTCCCAAAGACCCCCCCTACCGGATTCATTCCCTTTCGCTCAATGGATGCCCTGGGGCTTGAAGAAATGGCTCAGCGGGGCGAGATATTTCGATTGTATATTACTGCACAAGAGCTGACGAGCTATGCAAGAATGGTGGCCGCTGCAGCATTTGGTCATGATGCGGAGATCAAAGCCCTCATTTTCCAGTACCACCTCAACCCGGACCCGGATCCGTTGCAGGGCTTCCACGTGCTACCGGAATTCTCAACACCGATTCTCGCGGCCATTGGTGGCCCTAACCCAGACGTGATACGTCTTCTAATCTCTACAAGATGGCGTTTTGACCCCACAAGGGACGTCGGAGGCGAAACATACGCCCAAATTGCCGAGCGGCGACAAGGGCTCCATTGGGAGGTTGAGGTCCAGATTTTGCAGGACGCTTATACGGCTCGTACAGCTCAACTGAGCGCTCAATATCTGGAGAAGAAGTCTAAGCTGCAGCAAGAGGTACCGGCTGAAATAGAGCTGCAACCACGGCAGAGAAGTGAGGACTTGTGCAAGAGAGTGCAGGAAGGACCTATGATCCGGTATCAGTGTATGGCAGACACATGTCAACATCTGCCCACTTTCTTTACTCGGGCTTCCTGGACCGACCATGTGATGACCAAACACCCGTTTCACATTCTCTAGTGAACCGATGAGTATTCAGGGGGGAAAAATAGTGTTGCAAATTCTATTGTTTCCATTATTTTCTAGGTGGGCACTTACAGCTGGCACAAGACTTTCAGCTTGTCCCTGGCAGGGCCATTACTCTCAATGAGCACAGGAAAGGATGGGGAAGAAAAGGGGGTTATAATTCTATTGATCGTTCGGATCAATACCTGCTCCCCCTCGGATCCTAATGTAAGGCATATGAGTTTTAGGGAAATATGCCGTGACAGGAGCCACTTTGCACTTGAAATATGTCCTCCACGAGATCGACTTCTGAAGTCCACTCTTCTTATACACCTTGGTCTCCTTCTTGGAGCAAGGCATGTCCATAGAGATTGTCGTCCACCGGTTATACGTTGCCACCTTGGTCTCCATGGCAAAAGATCCGTTGACCACCGAGAAGCCCCTGAGCTCGGCGTCCATTATGACCATGCCGTTGCTGTATGCGAGAAGATGGCTTGAGAGGTACTTTCTTACTAGTTCGTCTACTGCGTTTAGTTCGGCGATCAAAGCGGCGTCTGCTTCGGGCGAGTCGGATGTGAGTTCCGTGTCTGGCCAGATTATGTTGGACCAGCTGAGGGACCATGTATTCTCTTGGGCTTCGCCGGATGGCTGCTTGTATTGTCTGATGATGTCTTGGAGTGGTGAAAGGTCGGTCTTTATCTGCTTGGCTAGCTCGGGTACTCGCTGCACGATGGGCATGAATAGGAAGATGTCGCTGATCTTTTTGAACTTGCCCTGCTTGATCATGGAGACTAGACTTGCCGCGTCCGGATGCTTTTTGATATCTTTTCTGAGTTGAATCGTGTCAGCCAGCCTCTTGCCAAGCTGATTAGAGGGAACGTCAAGGGGGCCTCGGACTGGCCAAAGTCTGTTGGCAGCTTCAATAACCTCATCAACTGCAACGGTTAGTCGGTACTTGTGCAATAATCATGACGTTATTGTAGACTCACCCCGGCCGAGGAATTTTGGGACACCCTGTCCATCACACCTCTGCAGTTCCTCGCAAATCTTTTGCTTGCTTGAATCAAACTCAGCTCGCATGATATCGTAGTTGGATGCCAGAGAGTTAGCCGCTTCGTTAATATCGTTGACTCTTTCTTGGATCCGAGTCATGGCACCATCCCACTGAACAAGTACCGACTTGATCGGGGGCTCCATCAGTTGGAATGAAGGGGTTAGATAGTTGTTGACGGCGGCGCTGATGGAGTTCGCATTGCAGTTGCCGGCTTGGCAGGCAGCGACTACGCGGGCGAGAGATTGAAAGACTGAAAGATCGATCTGTGAAGTTGGTTTAAGCATCAATTCCAAGATGTGTACTCGGGGCGAATGAGAGACTTACATCCTTGGCTTGGGCGATAACCCACGGGGCGATGGACTTGAGCACACTCGCAATATCGGCTTTGTTGTTGAGAATTGGTAGACTAACTTTTCCAAAACACTTGGACAGATTAGACGAGAACTCGGCAGAGACATAGGGATACGGTGCCTTTTCAATACTAAGAGTATCGTCCACGACCTTTGCGGTAGCTGTCGTCATCTCACCCCGAATTGACATGGCGGTGAATGAACCAGTCGTAGCAAAGTTTTGCAGCCGGGTGAAGCAGCCGCAAATGGCCTCGGCTGACTTTATGAACTTGTCACCGAGCCCCTTGCCCAGCGCCCTACGAATCTCGTCACAGAGATCGACTTCCTTAGTGAGAATGGTCAAACTGGAAGGAACTTGTACCGATTTCTTCTCCCAGCCTGAGCGAGTGTCAGCAAGCTTCCTCTTTGCTGTCTTGAGGGTCAGGCTTACCGGGGATGCAAGTCCATCCTCTACAAATCCTGAGGGGTTTCTTCAGGGTTGGGCAATTCCATACCGCCCATTGGTGGCTTTTGCACTTATTCCACTACTTGATATCAGCACGAGGTTTTCCATGCGTGACTGTTGAGCTTGGCCTACCGTGGGGACCTTCACGGTCTTCATGTTGACCTTGACACCACTCGGCACGATGACTTTAATTTTGCATGTTGACACTTCTTTGACGCCGGCGCAGATGACGGGTAGAGTGTTAAGCGCAGCATTCTGGGCGGTTACCACTTGTGCCAGCAGCACAATGGGTAACAGAAATGGTGGTGAGAGTCGCATCCTGATACATGAGTTGAGGAGCTTTGACGTGTCGGCAACACACAGGCCGGTGACTACTTTAAATGTCCCACCAGACTCGACGGAGACCAGGGGTTTCTGACCAGTTCAGCTGAATCCCTAGGGCTGAGATGGCGCTTTTCGAACGGGACCGCGCCATCCGAAGGGTTAATAGCAAGATGCAGCCCTACAAGAGACATCAGCCCGCAAGGAGATAATTCAAGCGAATCACTAGAAGCTAGAATCGATAGTGTCCCTGGTGAGGGCAGCGCCAAGGAATCTAGATTCAGTCCAGGTGCGGCTGTTCGAGGGGGTCATCAGCCACAGCTCTCCATAGCCCCGAGACAAAACGCCAAAAAGACCGGAAATGGCGTTGGTCTAGGCTTGCCGGCTGCGTTCGAAAGCCATCAGTGGCTCGGGTTTCATCGTTTGGCTGAAGGCGTCTACCGGCATGAGATGGGCTGTAAGCATGGCGTTGTGCCTTGCAGGGGACTGTTCATGCCGGCATGGTAGCGTGCAGACTGGTGCCATCATTCCTAGCTTCTGTAGATATGGTTAAAAACAAGCTATTACGCGAGAGAAACCGCCCCGGACGCCGCTATATAAGCCCGTCAGCCAGACGCAAGGCACACTCACTCTTGTCAACATGGAGAGGGACGGTAACGTGCGGAATGTCCAACTATAATGATTGCAAACCATCCATGCATTTAATCTCATGCGCTAACTGTCTAACCAATGATGCAAATCTATATGTAGATGCTCAAATCAATCTATGTCATCTCACCACTGGAAGCTCTCTTCGAAATACTCTATCCGTGAAACCCCATTGTGCAGCAGCTCCACGACCGTCTTTCTAGCCGTATCTGCCATCTGTGCAGGGCCGCAAGCAACAACTGCGACGCTCTCGCTGCCTGCCTTTTCACTTGTGCCTCTCACCACTGATGCCGCATTTATGCGACCGTGGTGGAGGGTCACTTGTGATGGCCAGTCGTTGAGCTCGTCGCGGGGTGTATGCATTGTGAGGTGGATCTCTATGCTGAGATTTGAACTTCCGAGAAGCTCGCCGATATCGTTGTGGAGGACATCCAGTGCGAAACCGGGTTCTCTGACTGCCCAGTGGATCTTAACAGACTTGGGGGCAATGGGGCCAGTGAGAGCTTGGAGGTAGGATAGTGGCACGACGATGCCACTGCCTCCGACAACGAAAACAACGTTGTCAAAGAGATGGAATGGTTGTGTGTGTCCGTAGGGACCATCGACGAGTACGGTTTGGGGCACCTTTCTAGGCCATGCCGCTTCGGCTGTGTCTCGGAGTCGGGATGTGAAGCCGTCGTAAGGTCGAATGAGGAACGTCATATTACAGGTCTCTGGGTAAAGACTCTGGGTCTCGGCTGTATCCGAGCTTGTTCCAACATTGTCTGCCTCGAGGAGAGGAACTTGTTCGCCCAGAAGTTTCGCCGCGGGCTGACCTTCATCAGAGACAGTGGCAACTGTAAAAGGATGGCTCTCCCAACAACGAGGACCGTTTAGTACGTGAATGTAGTAGTAAGTTCCTGGAGCTGGCTTATAGAGACTTGTCGACCAAGGGATAACTAGTCGAACAATGTTGGAGGAAGGGTTGTAGATAGAAGTCGCTCGCGTATCCCAGAACTTAGGGTTGAAGGCTGCGATTCGGAGGGCTCGGAGGACACGATCGCCGACCCAGATGAAACAGGGGACCCAGAACAGACCATCGAATTGGCCACCGAAGATGGAGACGTGGCTACACTTTATCAGCATTAGGTCATGACAAAAGTATGTTTTCTCTTACCCAAGCATGGTGATCAATACGATGATGGACATGACGATGTGAACAACTAGGAACAGTTCGTAATGCTGGCGTCGGATCCAATAGAAAGATGCGCCGATAAGAAGGGACATGAAGATAGTAGCCTGTGATATGTCAGTGAAGAGAGACATACATAACTGGGTTGAGGAACATACCACTTCACCTGTCCACCAGAATGTGTATGACCACCAGTTGATGAAAGCTTCCATGCCGCCCTCTAACGTACAAGTCAGCATGAATTCCATAAGGAAGGATGTACAGATCGCATACCATCAATAACAAGGAGTGTGTAACCAATGGAGTGGATGATGGCCTGGACTGTAGCAATGCGAGCCACCCAACGATGGAAGTTGTTGTAAGTTCCAAAGTCCCATCCGGTGAGCCACATGAGAATATTATTCCTCATGCCAAACAGCCAAATGAGCGGAAAGTTGGCAAATGAAATGATGCCGGTACGGTCAGAGGCGTAGCGAAGGATTTGTCGTTTCTTGGTTTCGAAGCTGGAAGCCAGAGGTGAGCCAAGATCTTCTTATGCAGCTGCGGTCGGTACTTACTAGAAATTCTCAGGTGTAATTCTATATCCGTGAATGCTCAACGCGATATTGACCAGGAGGAAAGCGACCAGAGTCAGGGACTGTATCCTTGGGGGTACAGTTCCCCAGCCGATTTTCTGAGCGCATCGATCTCCAAACGTTGCGGGAGTGGTGATCGAACCCAAAGTCTGGGTGTAAAAATTGCTCAGCTTTGATCCAGGTCCCGATGACTTGCTCCGAACCATGCGCAAGGCGGCAACGTGCTGTCCGAGGTGGTTCATGATTCCAATGGCCACGACGACGGCCCAGAAGACAACCATGGCAGCGCTGTTGCTGATCAGCACATATCTTAAGCATTGAAGCAGTTTGCTTACCCATAGATGAAGTGGTACCAATACACATAGGCAACAGCGTCCTACATTCACAGTTAAGTCAGCCGTTTACCGATCTGCTGGCATTGTTACCTACCAGCGTGTCCCACCAAACACGAAAGAAGTGTTCCGATGGAATAACCACTTCTCTAAAAGTGTGAGACTGACCTGTCTCATTCAATTCAAACCTTCGGACTTTTGCAATATCCTCGGCACTGTAGTTTGAAATCAAGCTGAATGGCGGCAGAACGGTATGGGCGCGTTCCTGGCATGTTTCGTTGAGGGGAACCAAGCCTGCGGTTCGAGCTCCAGGTTTGCAGTACACTTCGAGACATAGGTACAGCGAGATTATGGCTCGTGGGCTGTAGCACGGCTTGAGCAAGCCCGTCTGGTTCCAGAGTGTTTCATCAAAATGCACCGGCTTCAGACACGCTTGGCAGGAATCGTAGCAAACCTCATCGGGAGACCTGATCGCAGCGGCACGGACTGGCGAGCTCCATATCGTGATACACGACACGAAGACAGCCAGAGACGCTGCGAACTTCATGGCCGGCAGCTCGCAGAATGTCCTGTCCTGTGTCGAGGCAGTTTTGATGACGGGTGGGTGACAAGGGGGCTCATGCGAGGTTTTTTATCTGATCATCTGATAAAACGCGGCACGACATCGGCTCGAGGTCACGTGAATAATCTTACGGAATCCTTCAGGCCGAATGACCCGATGTCGCTGGGCGTGTTGTTCTCCACAGTTGGGCTGGTTGGTTAACTTGGCATCAGGCGCGTTATTGCTGACAGTCGTTCGTTGGAATCACGCGCCATGTATTTGGGGGTCATCTTGATCGATTATGACAAGATTGATAACGATTCAAGGTATCATCAGGGGTTTTCCCTCTGCCAGATCTCGCGCGTTGGGGCGGCGAGACCAGCATTAATTGCTCACTAAGTGGGTAGGAGAAGCCACCTGAGGACCCTGATGTTGGTTTGTTCGGGTTGCAGGTACATGAGCTAAACCGGATGGGTAGGTTCGGATGTCACGCCGATGCAGTCTGGTGATCGTTTGGACTACAGGTGTCACTATGAGTGTGCCATACTTGCATGCATTCAGTTTTATTTACTGATTGAGCTGAGCAGCCTCAGAAAAAGTCTCAGAACAGGCTGCTATCAATAGGTGGTAAGAATGTACAGAGGTCGGTTGTCCGTGGTATCTAATATGCAGAATCATGTTCATCATCGCATCTACTGGGTGTAGGTGCAGCTGTTGGGCTTCTCGACCTCGGTGGTGCGGGCAGAGAATCCCAGACAGCCCTCGTTGCCGGCAGGGTTGGCGACGCCGGCAGAGACCCAGATGCTCCAGGCGCCCTCGATGCTGTTGGGGCAGGCCAGGAGGCTCGCGCCGTCGAGAGACAGGTTGCCGTCCTTGTCAATAACCCAGCCCTTGAGCTCGCCGTTCCTGGGGGGAGACTGAGCGCCGGTGATGTATCCGAGCTTGCCCTGGCCTGTGCTAATGTTAGCGGCATTACTTTATAATTACTGGAACAATGCTTACCCATGCCAGATCGGTCGGCAAAGACCTTTTGAGGAGGGTTGTCGGTAGAGTAGAGGTACAGCTCGCCGTCCTCGGTCAGGCTGAAGGTGGCAGCGCCATCAGACTTGGAGTCGCAAGTAGCGTTGGAGTTGGGGAGATGGAGGAAGAGGCTGCTCTTGGCGGCGTTGACGGTCGCAAAGTGGATGTCGCTGGCGGAGCGGAGAGCCAGGACCTGGAAGGGTCCGGGAGTCTTGGCAGCGTCGGCAGCGGGAGCGGCAGCAGCGAGGCCGCTGAGGACGGGGAGAGCGAGAAGAGTCTTGAACTGCATTTTGAAGGATTTAAAGTGTGGAAAAAAGTGAAGTGCTTGTTTGCTTGTTTGTTGTTGTGGATTGTGATGCTTTAAAGGTGTTGATGCTGTAGGATGACTTGTACAAACAGCCACCAGATTGGGTTCTTACAATGCCCTTTATATAGCAAACAAAACGAGGCGACCAAAGATCTTCATGAAGATCTTCTCGTAAACGAGTCTATGCGTAGGGAGACGGCGGGCCCTTCTGACATCATTCCCCTCTGAGGAATACGAGAAACGCGCCCCAGCTCCAGGGCTTGGCTGGGGCCCGCATTGTCCACGTCTCCTGTAATGACGGCACTTCAGGGCCTGTTTACAGTGGCTGGCGCTGGACTCGGCCGATACTTAGGGGTCTGATGTTTATTACTCCGGTGGCGGCATTCACAGCTCATCCCGACTCTCCACCAATTAGCCACCCGAGTCTTGGAATGCGGCCCTCTGTCAGCCCCTATGTACGTCTCCACAACAGCCAAGAGCCCAAGAGGCCCATTTCAAGAGGCCATCACAACTGGGGACTCGTCTGTTTCGTGCGTCTGCCGAGGATCAGCTGTAACGTACCCTTGAGGCTTCCGGAATATATTGCCACCCTTGCATTCCGCAGCTGCCGGGCTGGGCTATGCTGTTTTTAGCACCTGGGGGCACGCTGACGTATGCCATTTTATTGCCGGGCTCATCCTGGGGGAAGATGGGGACCCTTTGGGCTTGGGGAATGGGAAACACGAGGCCGATTGGGGGATGCTATTCGAGGGTGTCAGGATCGATGATTGTCGGTCTGTCTTACGGGTGATGCATGGAACTTGTTTTATGAGGGGAAACACCTGATGTTTTTCTCCAGTTGATGTCACTCTCAACAGCATCCTTAACAATATGGAGGCCTCAGTTATTAAGTCAATGCGTATACGCGGGTGGCATGTAATTGGCCAGGCCGTACAGACACATTGTCATGTACAGAATACCGTATCCAATGTAGGGTAATGGGGTTTAGCCCAGTCTATGGTCCAGTTACCCTGCCAGTTCGTGAGTATTACTTTGAGCAATTTGGGCATGGTTTCCCATAATTGTTTAGAGTTCTTCTTGTTTATTGTAGTTTTATTAAAAGATTCATCTCATCCGTTCCGTTGGCCACGTCACGAAAGCTGGGGCATTCTCTTCACGGCTATTGATCGTCTTGTGTCATTAAACCTTTTATATACCTCAAACCATGGGCCTCTTTCCACAATGCTCCAGTTTTACTCCATACTATAGGCCTTGGCAGCTGTGGCTGCCCTCCAGCCTCAGCAATTCCGGACCCTTCGGCTTGAGTAGTTCCGCACTCACCTGCTTGCTCAGATTGCAGTTCTCATCTTAATCACTGATAAGAACGTGAAGAGGATTCGTCACTTTAGGTGAAAGAGTCACCTTAATTGCAATGAATAACACCGTTCAGTACTCATTCCAACAAGTCATGGGCCCCGGTATTGAACCCCGCTCATCCTGCCGACAGTTGAGGCAGACGGAACTACCTGGTGTGATTTTAGGATCCCGACAATTTGCTGGAGGCCTATGCCTACCCAGTGAACTTAAAATAGCTGCTTTTCACTAAGCTAGTATATCATCTCGTGGCGGTGTAGGCTTCTTCATACCGTATTCGCACTCACGATGGGCACATTGCTCCCCTGGCGCCCCCTGCTCATTATTGAGTGGATGCGGCAGAACGCAACGAGATTATCATGAACAGAATACAACCCTCCAGCCCCCTTTATATATATTCGGGCTCCTCGCCATGTTAACTACCACTCATGTTGCCTGTGGATCAGAAATATGGTCCAATGGACTTCCAGGTCGCGAAAACATTCGAAAGACATATATTATCATTCTGGCACGATTCTTTCTCCAATTATGTCGCTAATTCGACATCTATCAGCCAAGCATCGATAAAGGAAAGCAGCCTTCCTCCAACACTACCGTACCTCCGGGCCCGTGTTTGGCCAGAGTCCAGCTACGCTCTGGCTATCTCCCTTGGTGCTGTAGAAATATCACTTCTTCTCAACAGTGTCCTGTGAACCCAGTTGTTGACTGCAACGCCAAGAGGACTACTAGAAGACAAACTGTCTACTCTAAATTCTCAATCATCTCGCTATTGCGTTCAAGGTAGTCTGGGACACTGGTCAGGGAAATCTCTCTCTTCACGTTGAAGCTCTCCTCTTTTCCCCAAAAGACACCATGCCCAGTAGCAAATACCACTCTGTACTTTTTCCAGAGATTGCTAGGATCCTTTTCTAGATCATCCTCCAGCTTCGGGATGGTCCACAACTCTCTCGTGAATTTGACGTCGAAATGCTTTTCGACCAAGTCGGCAAGCCTGCTGTATGTGATGGTATCACCGCTCAGGTAGACCATGTGGTCCGAACCCTCCTTCGAAGGGGCATACACCACCTCGGCGACCATCTTACCTATGTCCTCGGGTAGGGTGATTGTGGTTTTGTTCTCCCAACTTCCCAAGGCCCTCACCACTCTCTTCTTGGCATCGACAACGCCGAATGATGGGAGAAACAAGTACGACATGAAGAGTCCGGTCGAAACCACGGTCCAATCAATATCATGCTGCTCCCGCAACAGCTTCCGAACGAGCTTGTTGTCGTCGAACATTCCGCCGTAGCTGGTTTCCGGGATTTGATCGAAATCAAGCCCGAACTGCCATGGGAAAAACCGCGGCACCTTGGCCTGAAGCGCTGCCTGAGTCACCTTGACCTGTGTGTCTTTGGGCATGCCATACCCAGCGCACTGTATGACGATGTCAAATGGCTGGAGGATGGCGACGAGGTCAGAGACGCTTGCTGCGATGAAGTCGCCGCTCTGAATCTTGACTCCCAGGGATTGAATTTCGTCGATGTTCTGTTTCTTGGCTGGAGTTGGGGAGGCAAGGGTCTCAGGTCGTAACAACACCGTGATCTGGGCTGCTTGTGGGCGCTTGGGGGAGAGAGCCAGTGCCCGAAGGACAGCGGTGCCGAGCTCTCCAGCTCCCACGACCAAGATAGACGACATGGAGTATATTTGTTGATAAACTGGAAAGAATACTCTTTGGGGCCTGCTGGGCGACACACTGATTGAGGAGCTAGGTGAATGATGAGCAGATTGATTTGTTTTGCCACGGGAAATTGCCTATTAAGTAGCCTGTTGGCTGATGGCCTCTTTTGGATACGTCATTGAAAGTAAGATGAAGAAAGTAGACTGTTGTAAACGTTGGCTGCACATCACGAAGATGGATTTGTCATGGAGATATGAGAGAAACCAGCGTGTCGTTTGATCATCATTTGCAATCATTCGCAATTTGTTTGTAACAAAGTCAAGGCTAAAACCCTCTGGCTCGTAAAACCACACAGCTATTCTACAAATTAGACTTGGACCCTGTGTGGTGATCGCCGTGGAGCGCCGTGGAGATTTCGGACGCCGTGGACGTTTCGGTCGGATGGCGGGATATGGGCCAACAAACTTGTGGGATAGCGTCGTTCTGACTGAACCATCCACATGAGAGAAACTAATGAGCGATCAGTGAGATTTCTATAAAACTTGGCGTGGAGTAAACTCAATGGCATAATTCCAAAAGCAGTTTCAGTACTGTATTACCCTCAAAGGCTTTCTTGACATATCCTTCTTTGGCCTTTTTGACAAGCCAGTTCCCGGCGTATTTGCAATGAAGATCCCGTCTTTAGCCCTACAATGGGCGACGACCCTGTCGTTGCTGGGAGCGGTTGCGGCTGATCCAAGAGTGAAACTTGGATACGCGACTTATGAAGGGACGTCACTCAACAACGGGGTGAACCAATTCCTGGGTATGCGTTACGCCGCACCTCCTCTCGGCGATAATCGATTCAGGCGTGCAAAGGAGCCCATCCGAGAGAAGCATGTCATTCAAGCCAAAGAGGTTCGATCCAGTCCGCAAAGTTTCTTGTCTTTGTTCCAATATGCTGACGATTCCCTATAACAGCACGGTCCCGTTTGCTATGGTGTCCAAGGACTTGCATTCGGCTCTGTCCCCGTTCCTCTGTCCGAGGATTGCCTCTTTATCGATGTCTACGCTCCTTCTGATGCGACCGACTCTGAACTTGGCGGTCTTCCGGTAATGCTGTGGCTGCAGGGCGGCGCTTTCGTGCAACTTTTCAACCCCAACTATAACGGAACCGGTCTCATCGAAGCCAGCGGCGGACGTGTAATCGTCGCTACGTTCAACTATCGTACTGGTCCCTTCGGCTTTCTTGCCAGCAAAGAGCTCCAAGATGAGGGCAACCTGAACATTGGACTCCAAGACCAGCGGGCGGCTATTGGTTGGGTTCAGAAGCACATTTCCAAGTTCGGTGGCGACCCAGAGAGAATCACGCTCTTCGGCACTTCTGTCGGCGGTGGAAGTGTCCTACTGCAGACCTTGGCGTACGGCGGCAATCCCCCTAAGGACGAGGACGTCAACTGGCGCGCAGGTATTGCGGCGGCCACTTATGTGCCCCCCTTTCGTCGTGTCCAAGACGTTGAGTTTCAGTATCATCAACTGCTGAATGCCACCGGTTGCGACAGCCTCGCCTGCCTACGCAGCCTCAACTCTAGCGATGTGCAAGCTGCGAATCTCGGACGCACTGCCCCTGGACAAGCTAATCTGCCACTTTTCCCGTACGGTCCGGTGATTGATGGCAAGCTGTTTACCGACACTCCATATGCGATGCTTAAAGCTGGCAACTTCTCCAAGCACCGGCCGCTCATCGTTGGCTCGTCTCATAGCGAGGGAACACTCTTTGCTCCACAAGCAAACACAACCAAAGATATTGCTTCTTTCCTCAAAACCCAGTATCCAGACTTGACCAACGCCGAGCTGAACAAGGCGGAGGATCTTTACTCGTGTGTACCAGAGACCTACCCGGGTGTCAACGTTTCCGTGTCACCACTGCACTATCGTGCTGCTGAGATGTACGGGGATGCTGGGTACACTTGTCCTGCGCTCAATTTCGCTTCAGGACTGAGCGCTGCGGGCGTCGACATCTTCCTATTTCGCGACAACATCGTCGACGCCGCAGAAGAGGCTGCCGGCTACATCGTCCCCCATACCTGGGAGACCCAGGCAGTTTGGGGACCTGAGTACGCGACATCGTACGTCGCTCTTCCTGGCGCCACTAGCTACAATGCAGGCGGCGCCAACAGACGTATTGTTGGCCAGGTGCAGAAGTACTGGACTGATTTCGCTCTGGCAAAGGGTTCTCTCGATTCGATCCGAGGTGATGGCCATCCCAAGTGGAAGAAGTATGGAAAGGGTCGGAGGTTGAGGCTGCAGACTAATGCAACTGCTATGGAGCCTGTGGAAGCGTACGAGCATGCGAGATGTAACTTTTGGGAGGATATTTCTCCTAGCATGCATATGTAATTTTGGATCGCTCGTATATAGTTTAGGCCATGCCTTTCTTCCTCCTTTCTCCACTGGTTAAAATATGAATATACTTGGTCGTCTTGTCTAAAAGCTTAGTATATCACTTAGACTGAGTCGGAGTTATCCGCGCAAGCCCATGCCTTGGGGCCTCCATCCTTCTGATAAGAGTCAACGATGGTAACAACCGAGCCATAGGTGCCGGCCACCATGAGGAGCGTTCCTGATATAACCGAAATTCCACTCCAAACAACCACCAAGACCCATCCAACATTCCGCTTGAGCTTCTCCACGCTCCAGTTATCATAGAACCATATGCAGCTCACTAGCTGGAATGACATCAACGTGCCTAGAAGCTTCCTCAATCTCACTAATCATTGTCCCAGTGTTTTCAGGTCTATCAATTGGGTCTTGCGCCTATCTGGCCGCCTCCAATACGTTTCATTCACGTTGCTTACTCACCGGAAGCTTGTCTTCTCCTAACGACAGTCCACCCCCGTTGCAAAAATCATCGGGGTTGCCATTTCTAGATTGATCTAGCCATAGTTATTTATCGTTTTCTTATTTTTCAGAACATATACCCCTAACTTTAGCCAGCGGGCCCCATTCCCCTTCAGTCAAGTTCATGCCAGAAAAAACTCTAGTTTCTTCGGAGAGTGTCTTATGCATATCCTAAGCACCATAAAGGGAGTATCTTATGCTTCATAGCCATGTTATAAGGTTATCAGTCACACGAATCAGCACTTTCTTTGGCCTAGAAGATAGCCACGCCGTTCGGTGGGCTAGCAACGCCTCCCGGAACCTAGCTCACGGTTAGTAAGGCCCCGTCAAGGATGTCCATAACACCAACCTTAAGTGGGATGCTCGAGAAGAAGAATGACCACCTTTTTCGCCGCAGACACTCCTCGCTTAGCTTCTCTAGGTCAAACAACTCCCCGATAGGCATACCCCAGCCCGCAAGCAGCCACTCGTGGAGCTAGAAGTCAGTATTCTGGCATGGCCAGGTCTCAAAGCTAGGTTGATCGCCAGCCACCGCCGCAAAGTCTTGCTCCCAGATCCACCACATGGTGTCCTCGGATGACTCGATACCCGCTGCCGGTAAAGCGGCCTGCTCTGCCAATCCAAACCTCTCCTCGTTTGCGAGACATTCATAAGCCTGTCCGCACAAGTAAGCTATCACCACGGCGGAACTCCACGCCCTGAGCAGCTGCAACCTCCTTCAGGGTAGAGACAGGAATAGAAACAGACTCGAAAGGCCTTAGTGTGATGCCTTGGACTTCTGCCCAGGTAGCATAGTCCAAAAGAACACCGTGACCAACAATGCCACTCGCTTCGACCCATGCTGAGCCTGTTAGTCTATCAAGGATCATTGAGATGATGAGGCTTTTCCTTTACCGTGTATACTATTCACTGCAGATGTCTCGATCTCGTGCTGGGTCTTTCCGTTGTAGAAGAGTTTCTCCTTCTGGTACCCGTAGTGGGGCGGATCGTCCCACTGCGAGCTGCTTTGAGTGTTGAGGACGAGGACGTCATCGTTCACGGGCCGAGGCGCCTTACTTTTGATGTCGTGTTGAAACGCCAGTCGGCCAAAGCAAGGAGTTGAAATTGCGTTCAAAGGCCAATCTGTCGATACGCGGACGCCATCTCGGACCTCGCGGGAAGCTGCGTCGGCGATGTTCCCTAGGGTGAGCTTGTTAAGCGTTCCGTACTCGTCATTGTCACCGTAGAGCCCCCAGGCATTGCCGCGTGGTCCAGTCTTTTGGATCGGCAATGAGGCGAAGCTTGGCTTGTTTGCCATTCCTGCGGATAATGGTAACGCAACCAGGGATGCTCGAAACTGAGAAGGTTAAGGGGCATAAAGATATGGTTCGCTCTGTGTATTTATTATCCCCGCTTTGAAAGCAAAGGCCCTAATGATAAACGGGGTTTAAAATTGTCAAATGTGACAGCCTGCAACATGCCTTGAAGGGTGTCATGTGATGACACTAGGCTCAATTGGGAAGTCGCAGAAATGCGCCTTCCCCTTTGCGAGGCTTCGCCGAGAAATACATAGAGAATAATAAGATAATACATCATTACATTTAACAATTAATAGTCAGAATACTAGCCACTTGCGCAATCAATTCATCAATTATCGAAGGAAGATGCTCTCTACCGAATCCTCAGCGAAGCTTAGCCTACGCACCGCCGCAGACTGGACCCTCTGGGATAACTAGTTTAAGTCTAAAGCCAAGCGCGCCTAACTCTGGGATTACATCGACCTAGAAACATCAGGAAGCAATCGTTAAACCCTCGCCGAAGCTACGGTGGCTCTAATGAAGCCCTAGATCAATCAATTCAGCAAGAGAACCTCTACCGGCAACCGGTCGGCGAGCGTAAGCGCTGCGAGCGTCGCAGAGCTCCACGTCGACGATATCGCGATTTAGACCGCGTTGACCGCGGAATATAGCGCTAAACAGAAGGATCACGAGCTCCTTATAAAGAAGATCGATAACCTATAAGAATAGATGCGTAAGACTATGAGCTTAGAGCACCTTTGCTGATATTACACCGCGGAGAAAGATATTAATAAGTAGTATGCCTCGTTAAAGCTATATTTAGGCATTAACTTACTTAACCATAAGATATAAGCCTACTAAGAATACGCTAATACCCTTATAATCCCTCACCGAGAGAGACTATTAATAAAGAAAGAAGTAGAAGATTAGCTAAATAAATAGGATTAAGCATATAATAAGCTCCTTAAAGCAGGGTTTAAGGACCTAAAAGAGGTAAGCCTATAGTTCACTAACTTCATATAGGCCCTTAGCCGAAGCTGTTATAAGACCTAGATCTATTCCTACCACTTATTATACCTAACGGAGATAAGGAAGAATACCCTTATACTATTAGAGGTATTATAAGATATGCGATTCTTCCTAAATAGCATCGCAAATAATTACCTAATAGCTCGCGGAAAGGCCGCGAAGGGAGCATTTAGTCCTACCGTCGCCGAAGGCTCGCCGACTAATATAACTAAGAGCATTAAAGATGCGAATAATAACTAGGAAAGAAATAACCTCCGTGGAAGAGAAAGGCGCAGAAGAGGCCATCAAGGAGCGCTAAGAAGACGGAATCTACATAGCTCATTAGTCCATAAGGGCACGCCAAGAGACAGCCGAAGTAGTAGTCGCCCTATTAAATGCAAATAGAGCAAAGGAAAAGAGAAAAAGGGCAAATACAAGGCTTATTATAGCTCTTACCCCTTATTAGGCTACTTCTATATTATTAAGAATAGAAGACTATATTAGTAGAACCCTGATGAGATAGTCTAGAAAAGCATTAATCAGCGACTTATCACTAATAACTCACTTGTAAAACAAGTTAGAAAGGTAAAGAGATTAAGTATATTAAAGTAACTAACCGGCAGATACTAAGGAAAGGCTTAAGTTACCTTTTATTCCTCATAATAATTAATATATGCCCTAAAGAACTTAGCTATCCTTAACTTAGGAGCTATAGTATATATCTTTAATAATCTCTTACGCTTTACTTAGCTAACTATTGCCGCGCTGGGGGACTTCTTATAGGCAGGAATGATCCCTATAGCTATTAATAGTTATGGATTTATTGATATTACTGTGAAGGGAGCTAATAGCTCGCCGAAGAAGCTATAACTATACGACGTGGTATATTGCGAGAAATTCATAAATAACTTAGTCTCCTTTATGAGGCTAAGGAAGCGCGGCTTATAGTGGGATATAAGCCCCGGGAATAACTACTTAAGAAGATTAGATTATAGCTTCTTATATTACCTTAAAGAGATATATAACTAATAGGTCCTTAAGCACTAATAGCTCGCTAAAGACGTAGCGATAACTATAACTATAGAGCTATTAAAAAATAACCTAGCGCCTATTCCTCTATAGAGGAATAGGTATATTATATATATAAAGAGACGACTAATCTAAGGAGATGCAAAGCGATAGCATTAATGCCTTAGCTACCTAGGCCCTAATATTATTCTATAGCTACTAAATACTACGCGAGGCGCCCACTTAACCTTCGCCGAGCGTATCCCGATGCATAAGTATAGCTCGTGTGTCTAAGGTAAGATAAAGAAATAAGTATAAAAAGTACTAAGAGACTCTCTCGCGTTAGCCTCGCTAGGTAATTAATTAGCTATTAACTTTTATAACTTTAAATAAGGCTATATAGGGTTCTCCTCCGCGATAATAATTATATGCTAGGTAATAAGCTATACTTAGGACTTCTACCTTATAGAGTAAATATCTAATATATTATTACTAATATTAGATAACTTCCTTGCGATGCTATTAACCTAATATAAGATTAAGGCAAAGAGGATTAAGACTAATAATAAGCTATTAAGGCACTTAGATATTACTTAATTATTAAGTACTTATAGGATTATTATTAAGCCTTTAGCCTTAAATACTTAAGCCTATATTACGGGCGAACCCGTGAGGAAGGTTGTTTCCCCCTGGAAAAACCAAGACCGGAGAAATCCTTCTCCGTAGCCCCGCTGCGAGCCCTGCATAAAACCCGCAGCGAGGCCACAGCTAGTTCTTTTCCTTTTCTCTCCCTTCCTTAGTCTTAGATATTCAATCAACCAGTTCACCTTAGCTGCATAAGCTCCGGTCCGACCCTAGCAGCCTAGAATAGGGATATAAAGTATATAATAAGAGTTATTAAGATTAAAGCTTAATATATAAGAATTAGAGCTAACTTTTTAGAAGCCCTATAGCCTAAAATAATAACTTATATAATATACCTTTATAATTAAATATTTATTGCCTTTAAGGGGTAGAAGTTATTATATAAGTTATTTTATTTATGCTTTTATCTTAGTAAGTATTCCTTTTTTACTTAGCTTAATCTCTTATACTTATAATCTTATAGATATAAGGCATATACTATAATAAGTAATATATAACTAGGCTATTAATAAAAGAGAAAGCTTATATTAAGGGCTTAGCTAGGGTTCTTTATTAGTTATATATTAAGTAACTTATATAAGATCTAAAATCTATTAAGAAATAAAGTATTTATAATATAAGATATTATTTTTAATAAGTATTAATACTTTAATAAAAGCCTATTAAAGATTACTAAAGAAATTAAAGAAATAAACCTATATAATATAACGTACTTAATAAGCATGCGGATCAGACAAGCATGCGGATCAAAAATCCCTCATCCTATAACATTTCTATTTAATCAATTAATTCTCAACCACCCAATATACCACAGTTAAATAGAGAGGCTAATATCCTTCTTGCGCTCCAGGCCTATTAAAATGACCTAAAATTAAGTCTCCGACGCGCCGCAAAGGTCTATGAAATCTCTTATACTACTCTCTATCGCCGATAGCATGGCATATCTGCGCGTTGCGATTGGATCCCTAAATCACGCAAACTATCTGATCTAGAGGAATAGATCATTATCTAATTTATTCTCGACCTAGATTCACGAGGATTTCCCCCGCGACTGCGTAGTATTAAAGAAATAGCCAACTAATTGCTCGCCGACCGCAACGCGCTACCCGTCGGTAAGCGCTGGGCTAGAAACTTCATTAAGCGATACCCAGAGCTTAAGACGCGTTTTTTTCGTAAATATAACTATCAGAGGGCCAAATGCGAAGATCTAACTATTATTCGCAATTGGTTTAGGCTCGTTGAGAACATAATCGCGAAATACGGCATCTAATTAGAAGATATCTATAACTTTGATGAGACTAGCTTTATGATAGGCCTGATTCAGAGCGGGATGGTCGTCACAGGCGCAGAAAGGCGTGGAAGACCGAAATTAGTGCAGCCTGGAGACCGGGAATGGGTTACAGTCATTCAGGCGATCAATGCGGAAGGCCGGGCTATCCAGCCGTTCATCGTGGTTACGGGCCAATATCACCTCGCCAATTGGTACCAAGAAAGCAACCTCCCGGGCGATTGGGCTATTGCGACGTCTCAAAATGGCTGGACCGATAACGAGATAGGTCTCGAGTGGCTAAAGCACTTCAATCAGCACATAACCAACTAATCAACTAGTCCCTATCGTCTTCTGATCCTCGATGGCCATAAAAGTCACCACTCAGCCGACTTTGAGATATATTACGAGGAGAATAATATTATCACGCTCTATATGCCGCCTCATTCATCTCATCTACTCCAGCCCCTTAACGTCGGTTGCTTTGGGCTACTTAAGAAGGCTTATGGTCGAGAAATAGAGCATCTAATTAGATGCTCTATAACCCACATTTCAAAGACCGAATTCTTCCCGGCCTTCTACGCCGCATTTTAAGCCACTATGACGAAGAAAAATATTAAGGCAGCCTTCAAAGGGGCTAGGCTTATTCCTTTTGACCTAGAAAGTATAGTCTCGAAGCTTAATATGCAGCTATAGACTCCAACGCCTGCCGAGGAGGAGGCTAGCCCCTCTAACCCTTAGGTCTCAAAGACCCCAAAGACCATCCTTAAGGCCCAATCTCAGTCTAAATACCTTAAAAGAAGAATCAGAAGGTATAAAAGTAGCTCTCCTAAATTAATTCTAAAAGCATTAAAGTCTCTTTCTAAGGGAATAAAGGCGGTTATATATAAGATAGCATTAATAAGGGCTAAGATCTAAGACCTTTGATAGGCAAATAAGGCATTAAGCTAGCGGCGGAGGGCAAAAAGGACCTACCTATAGAAAAGAGGGAAAATAACTCTAGATAAAGGAAGGTAAGTAATTAATTAGATAGATATTAATGCGCAGGTAATAGCTAAATCGTCGAGAAGTAGTGGTCAAGGAAGGTCAGCGCGACCGGGGGTTTGGCGCTATAGTATATATAATAAGCCCGGTTATAATATAAAAATATATTAGGTAGTAATTAAAATATCTAGGGAAGAATATAATAAATAGTTTTAATTAATTAAATAGTTTATTATGTTTTTATTGCGATTTATATCTTAGAGGTTAAGATTTTTAATCTATATATTTATCTAATCCGCATACTTATTAAGTATATTATAATAATAAATTAATTAATTAATTAAAATAAGTAAGAATATAAGAGTTATATAAGATATTAATAAAAAAAAATAATATAAAAAAGTATATTAATACCTCTATAAATATATAATAAACCTTAAGTAATACCTCTTATATAAAAATAAGATTTAAACCTATGCTAACTCCGCCGCAGTCTCTACTAGTAGCTTTTTTAATAGCTATTAGCATAAAGGGTAATAATAAAGATAAAGGCAGACCCTCTAGGGAAGAATTACTAATAAAGCAAACTATATATTAAATATTATAGAAAGCTACTTTTCTAATAGGTATAAAACTATATAAGAGACTTAAGGATAACCTATAAAGAGCATATTAGCCTAATCACCTAGTAATAGCCATATAGGGTAAGCACCTTAGAAACTTTAATAGGAGTATATTAGCCTATAAGGGCGATATACCGCCGCTTTAATAATAAAGGCACGCTAGTAAAAAAAAAAGCTAAGAAGAGATAAGACTCTAAGTAAGGGCACTAAGCGCCTCGGCATAAGAAGAGCCCGAGAGAGCAGCTATATGCGCCCCTGAGACCTCGCCGAGAGTAGCTAAAAGGAAGAAAGCTAGCCTAATTAGCACTTACTAGAGGAACCTCTATCCTCTCCTATCTAATAGTTAGCTAGCATAATACCCTTATAGGGATAAGTTTAAAGAAGTAGAAAAGAGTTATCTATAGGGCTATAAGGTGGCCGGCTCCTAGGAGAAGGTCCCCTAAGCACTCACCGCAAGGCATTAAATCCTTAGATGCCATTAGGTATATACCTATAAACTTAATAAGCATAGAAGGTTAACTAAGTTTAAGGCATAATTAGTTATTTATAGCGACTAATAGGCGAGGGATTACTAAGAGACCTATATAGCAACGCTCGCAAGAATATTATTTAAGATACTTATAGCTACAGCGGCATACTTTAACCTTAAGCTACTCTAATATAACGCTATAAATACATTTATGCACACTAAGATCGACGAAGTTATCTATATATAGATGCCGCTAGGTTACCGAGAGCATGGCTAATGTGACGATCGTGTGTTTCCCAAGGGATAAACCGGTCGTGCAGGGTTTATGTTGGCAGAGAGTGCTGGGCGTAGTCTGAGCAATAGGTTGTAAGTCACGTCTGGTAATATGCTCAATGGTATTGAGTGTAACCAAGTTGTATTGATAGCTGAGGTAGCTAGTACATAAGAAAGTACAATGAGCGTGTTCTATATACTTGGGATCAATCCTTGGACCGACGTTCTCTGGGTTCGGTCCATTGGTAGGGCCGACGTTTTCAACGTTCGGTCCTGGGACCCATGGGAGCGACGTTCGGTTTCCTCGGTCCTGCTTAGTCAGAGTGTTTTCTGCCATGCTTCCCCGCCTGGCCCATGTCATGGCCGTGACACGAGGTTCCCTCCCCGTTGGTCTTGTCCTCAAGACCAGTTTCAGCGGCCAAGTGTTGTCGGTGGGTAACTCTGACTTGTAAAAATTTCCTTTGCTGACGTGATGTCAGGCCGGGTTTCCAAGCGTACTTCTTTGCGAAAGCTTTCCGAAGCGCAGGGTCTTTCTGCTTATATTGAGGCTTTTGGTTCCGAAATCATGCCTTGTACTCGTTGTTTCCGCCAGGGTCTGTCCTGTAAGGTGGTTTCCGATCGTTCCAACCGTTGCTCCAATTGTGTTGATGCGAAGGTTGTGTGCGATGGGGCCGGCGTGGCTTCCTTCCGTGAGTGGGTGTCAGTGCTTTTTCACGGCGGTTTGGCTGATTTCTTGTAGTTGCGAAAAATATCCGGGAGCGCAAACGCCTGGAAGGTGAGGAGGCTGAAGCAGAGGCTGCTTTGGAGGAGGCGATGGCTAAGCTTGCCCGCATTCGGAAGCAGAAGAGGTTGCTCAAAGCGCGTGGTGACGAGGCTTTTGAGCGCGGCTTACGTGCCTTGGAGGAATCGGGCGAGCTCCGTGAGGAGTCGTCCGCTGTTGTGGAGGCGCATTCTTTTGGGGCCATTGACTTGATTGATTGGAACGCTGTTGGTCTTGACGAGCCTGTGCTTGGCGTTGTTGGTGGAAGTCCTTCAGAAGGCGTTGTGCACCAGTGAGGTGTTCTGGGGGTTCCCATGTGTTTTCTGAGTCGGGGTAGTCCTTCCATTTGATGAAATACATTGTTTTGCCATTGATTTTGTTCATGTCGAGGATGGCTTCTACGATGTATTCTTCTGGTCCGTCGATTTCTGTGTCTGGTTCTTTATTTGTTTTCACCTGGATGGTGTCTTGTGCTGGCTCGAGTAATGAAATGTGAAAGATTGGATGGAGCTTGACCTTGGGTGGTAAGTCCAGTTCGTAGTTATGTTTCGAAATTTTCTGCTTAATCTTGTATGGTCCGATGTATTTGTAGTCGAGTTTTTGTTTTGTCGTTTTGTTTCGATGTTTTTGTTGCGAGGTAGACCATGTCTCCCTCCGAGAGGATCGGTCCCTCGATTCTTTTCTTATTGGCGTATGCCGTCATTTTGTTTCTGACGAATTCGAGTTCTGTTTTCATTTCTTCATGTAGGTTTCGTAATTGGTCGCTGGTGAGGATCGCCTTGGGGTTGATGATGGCGTCTCGGGATTGTCGGTAAATGTCTGGTGTGAACCCGAAATTGGCGTATGCTGGTGTGACCTTGGTGCTTTCGTTGGTTGCTGTGTTGTAGGCTAGCTGGGCAGCTGGTAGCTTTTCAACCCAGTTGTTTTGCTCGTAGTTGATATAGCATCGGAGGTATTGTTCCAGTGTTTGATTCATGCGTTCCGTTTGTCCGTCTGTCTCCTTGTGGTATGCAGTGGAGAGTTTGTGATTGATTCCCAAGTATCCTGTGAGGCTCTGCCAGAATTTTGATGCAAATGGTGGTCCTCGATCTGTGATGATCTCGAGTGGTAGTCCATGTGTTTTGGCAATGTGGAAATAGAAGAGATAGGCGAATTCTTCGGCCGTTGTTGCTTCTCTATAAGGTATGAAATAGGAGAATTTCGTGAGTCTGTCCACGATGACGAGAATGCTATCGTAGAAGTTTCCAGTGGCTGGTTCTTCTGATAGGGGTAGTTTGGTGATGAAATCCATAGTGATTGAGTCCCATGGTTGTTGTGCAACTGGGAGTGGTTGTAGTTTTCCGTATGGTTTGTGGCGTCGTGCCTTGGTTTTCGCGCAGAGGTCGCATTGGTTGGCGATGGTTGAAACAATTTTCTTCATATTAGGAAAAGTAAACGTCGTTTTGACTCGTTCTAGGGTTTTATTGATTCCTTGGTGTCCGTGTAGCAGGTGTTTGTGTATTTCGCGTACGAGGTCGTGTTGTAGTTCCTGTGGTACTTGTTGTTTGTCTGTTTTCTCATTGTCTGGGAGGTGTTGGTTGTATTCTAGGATTCTCGTGAGTAGTGGATTGCCCTGTTCCACTGTGTAGGTTGTTGCAATGATTCGTTGTGTGAGGTGTCCTTCCTGCGTGAACTGCAAGAGTTGTTCCTTTGTCTTGGTTCTTCCCGTGTCTAGGTCGGGGCGTCGGCTGATGGCATCGGCTCTGCCGTTCTCCGTTCCTTTGACGTGGATGATGACGTAGTCGAATTCTGAGAGGTATTCGGCGTACCGGAGTTGGCGTCCGCTGAGTTCTTGTGTTTTCGCGAAGTGGGTGATGTTCTTGTGGTCCGTATATACCTTGATCTGGTGTTGGCTTCCTAGGAGATAGTGCCTGAATTCTTTGAAGGCGTTGACGATTGCGAGGAATTCTTTGTCGTAGATGGGGTAGTTTAGTTCCGCTCCATGTAGCTTGTGGGAGTAGAATGCGATTGGGTGTAGGAGTCCTTTGTCGTCTCGTTGTCCAATCTGTGCGCCTAGGGCGAAGTCCGAGGCGTCGGTTTCGAGTTCGATTGGTTGAGATGGGTCGAACATCTTGAGCACTGGTTCGCTCAGGATGAGTTCCTTGATTTTGTCGAAGGCGTCCTTGGCTTTGTTCCCAAATACGAAGGTCTTGTCCTTCTTCGTAAGTTCCGTCAATGGTGCAGCTATCCGTCCGAAGGCTTTGAGGAACTTGCGGTAGTAATTGGCGAATCCAAGGAAGGCTTGTACTTCCTTGACGTTCGTTGGTTCTTCCCATTCCTTGACCGCTGAGACCTTCTTGGGGTCCATTCGTATCTCGTTGTGAGAGATGATGTGTCCGAGGAATTCCACTTCCGGGGCGTGGAATTTGCTTTCTCAGGTTCCACTAACAACTTGGCGTCTTGTAGTGTTTGCAGTACCTTGTGGACGTGTTCCGTGTGTTCTTCCTCCGTTTTGGAGAAGATGAGGATGTCATCCAGGTAACATACAACGAATATGTCCAGATGTTCTCGTAGCACGTTGTTGATCATTCGTTGGAATGCAGCAGGTGCATTGGTGAGTCAAAGGGCATAACGAGGTACTCGAATAGTCCGTACTTAGTACGAAAAGCGGTTTTCCATTCGTGTCCTTCTTTGATCCGAATAAGGTTGTAGGCTCCTTTGAGGTCGAGTGCTGTGAAATACTTCATGCCAAAAAGCCGATCCTTCAATTCGCTGATGAGAGGTAGCGGTGTGCGATCCTTGACCGTAATGGCGTTGAGCATCCTGGAAGTCGACACAAAGCCGGAGCTTTCCGTTTTTCTTCGGAACGAACATGACGGGGTATCCGACAGATGACTTGCTTTCCCTGATATATCCTTTCCGTATCATGTCTTCGATGTATTCCTTCAACACTGGTAGTTGTGCTTCGTTGAGTGGGTAGAGTTTGCTGAAGCCGGGTTGCTTCCCATCGATGAACTCAATTTCTAGGTCGTAGTGTGTATGCTCAGGTAGGCCTGTTTCGAGTTCTTCCGCGAAGAGTTTCTTGTAGATGCGATACTGCCATGGAATGTTCTTGAGTCGCTCTTCTTCTTCCGGGTTATCCTGTGGTTTCTTTTGTGGAGCTAGGTCCTTTTCGAGTTCATGAAACTGTTGCATGACTCGTGCGATCATCCTTTGTCGCTGTCGTTTTCGTCCTTTTTGATGTTTGTGTCTTGTCCCTGTGGGTGGAGAGGTGTCTCGTGTTGGCCTCTGCCTGGCTTCTCCGGTTCCTTCGGTAGAAGTTTGAGATCTCGTGTCGTATTCTGAGTCGTCATTTGCTGTGGAAGGTGTCTCATCGTTGAAAGAGAGCACTTGGCCAGTCTTCCAGTCAAAATGTGGGTTGAATCGTTGTAACCATGGGTACCCGAGTACAAGATCATGTTGCTTGTTCGGTACAACGTCGAATGAAATGCCCTGGTTCTTTCCTTCAACGAAAACTTTGAGGTGATCAATCTCGCTGTCGATGATACCGTTGTTGTAGTCGAAAGGGGTTCCTTCTGGGTTGACAACCGAGTAAGGCGTCTGTTTGTACCTCCATGGTAGCCTGAGCCTATTCGCCGTTGTCGGGTCGAAGTAGTTCTGCTCAGCTCCGCTGTCCACTAAAGCGTTCAACCATTCTCCTCTGACTCGTACTTTCAGTTCTAGGCATCGTCGCCTGTGTACTCCGGTGGTGGAGTAGAGGGCCTTCTGGGGTAATGTATTCCCTTGTTCATCCACCCGTCGCCCTGTGTCGGATGGGGTGTCTAGTTTTTGACATTGCCAGAGCGTAGTTTGTGTGATCAAATTCACACTCGCTGTTTGCGCAGGCGTCGTAGTCGTGCGTGTCGTCCTTTTTGTGCAGCCAGTCCTGGTACTGCCGTTCTTGTTCGGCTCCGGGGTCTTCTTCGTTTTCCTGGCTGATCGTCTTTTGCCAGTCCTCGATCTTGTGGTGATCCGTTTCTTCTCCTGAGTGGCGTGGTAGAGTTTTGAAGAATATCGCGCGTTCGCGACGCCGATGGATTCATACCAGTGTACCACTTTGTACCCTTCCGTTTCGTACCATAGGTAGGGTTTATGGTTTGGTTGATGTGGTAGTGGGACGGGGAAGCAATCTTGCTCTTGCTTCTCCTCTCGGTGGGTTTCGCACCAATGGTGTTGGCACGACATCCAAGAGATGCTAGCATGCTCCTGGTGTGTCGGGTATGTCCCTACGTCGTCTCGTGGATTGAAAGGTGCTTCCGGATGTCGAGGGTTTCGGCCAATTCCCGATGGTAGGCTCGAATGCAAATTTCTTGCTCATCTGACGTTTCCACATGTTCTCGTGCGGTCTGGATGTACCTTTCCCTTAGGCTGTTCCAGTACCTGTTATTGTTTTCGTCGTACAGTTGGGGGTAGTCTTCCTCCTCCCATAGTTCTTTGTCGCTTTTCCGGGGCTTCCTAGAGCGCTCCTGGCGTAGTTCTCTCTGTAGTTGTCGAGCCTTGTGCTCGAGCTGTTCGATTGATGTTGCTACTGCTTGTCTTGGCAATCCAATCATTGCGTGGCAGTCTGCTGTGTTGGTCTGTTTTTGTCGTTCGCAGATTTCATCGTATTCCCGTGATGCCTCAATCTGGTGTCGAGGGCATAGGGTATGGTTGCACCGTGTGGGGTCATCTTGTCGGCAGTCCCTTCGGTGGACTGTGGCGGGCACCAAAAGTTGTTCCTTCTCTTCGTATCCCACAATCCATTTCTTGTGGTCAAATCCTTCTGCGGCGGCTTCTTGGAAGTCGGCTTGTTCGTTCGATGGTTGTTGTGCTGAAGGGGTGTCGTGGGTTCTTCGATTTTGGGTTCGGCGCGTCTGGTCACGGCGATGGTACGTTGTGACATCAAGTTGCCTGGTTGCTGTCTTCCTTGTTGGGCTCTGGGAGTGGTTTCCATCCCACGTGTTCTGTAATGTGCGAGCGGTTGTTCTTTTGAGGTTTGACTGGTTCGTGGAGTCGTTCCTTCGTAATGTTGTTGATCATATAGTTGCCTTCCGCCTGTTTTTCTGAGAGGTATACTTGGCTGTGTGGCATGTCCAGCTCATCTGGTTGGATGCCGGTTTTGTCGTATCCTTGTCGAGCCATTCCGAGTGTTCTAACGGTGCGGATGGCCGTCTGGGGAGTTCGGTATCTGCCCAGGTGGATCTTACCTGTTTCTTACCTTCTGGGAGGGGTTGTCGTGGCCTTGGTTGATAGCGTCCCTCCTCCGTATCCCGCTGCTTCTTTCGGCATTCATTTGCCTTGTGTCCCTTCTTGTGGCAGTAGTAACATTCAATGTCCTTGCTGTCCTTCTGGGCTGCTCCAAGTTCCATAGGTCCTGCGTGGGTCCCGTAGGAGGTGTTGCCCCTGGTCTGTTCTCGCCTTCGAGATTGGTTGGCGTTGTTCTTATTGCCCCAAATTCGTCCTTTGTTGGATTTTTCCATGCGTCGTTCAAACTGTCGGTTGTCGATCTTGATAGTCATGTCGATGTAGTCCTGGAGATTGTCGGGTTTTTCCGTTTTGCAGAGTTCGTCCTTCACCTCATCCTTGAGTCCTTCGTAAGCAATCTGAAGGGCACTTGTTCCCCAATTGAGAAATGAGGTGATTTGTGTGAACTCGGCTGCGTAGGTCGAGGCGGCCTTTGTCTGTCGCAGGTTCTTGAGTTTCTGCGTGGCCTGTTGTTCTTCATCGATGGTTCCGAAGTTGCGTCTGATCGCTTCTTCAAAGTTTTCGTATTCGGCGAAAAGGAGTTGTGTTTCCTCGGTGGGTTCATTCCCGAGAAAGTCGCGCAGCTTGGGTTCAAACCAAGTGAGTGCGTTACCCGTGAGGCATCTGCTGGCGTGTAGGACCTTGCTTTCGGCACTGGCCATCCTGGTGGGAAAGTACCGTTGGTATGCTCTGAGGGACGTAAGAAACGTCCTGACGTGGGTGGCCTGTCCGTTGAATGGTTCTGGGTCCTGGGTTTGATGATCTCGCCGATGTCTTTGTGGGTAGTACCAGCGGCGGTGTGCTCGAACGTCAGGTTGCCGAGATCGTGAACCTGCTGTTGTGCCAGGTCATTTTGCTGGGCTTGGGCGTGGTGAGTCGGTCGATCCGGTTCTGTTGTTCGTTGATTGTTTGCTGGTATTGCTGCTGTTGCTGTTCCATGGCTTGGCGGAAGCGTTCCTGCATGTCGTTCATGGATGCCTCCATGCTGGCCAATCGTTCCTGAGTGATCCTGGCGTTGTTGCGTGCGCCGTCCAGGAGGTTGTTATGCTGGATGCTCAGGTGGTTGTACTTATTTCTGAGTTTGCGGACTTCATCTTCGTGTGAGGCCGGGACGATGTGTTCTTCGCCATCGTCATCAGTGTCCATCGGGATGTTAGGTTCCTCTGGTTTTGGTCGCGGGCTGTCCCTGTTGGGGGGGTGACAGGCAGCTTGCTGCGAGGGGTTGAAGGAGAATCCAGTGTTGGGTGC